>NC_080078.1:74024125-74227148 GCF_949987535.1 Balaenoptera acutorostrata | reverse complement strand
GGGATAATAACAGCATACACTGAGTGCCGTGTGCCAGGCACGTCATAACTGCTTTGCTTGTATTTACTCATCCAGACCTCACAACAGCTCTATGAGGTGGATGCTCGCATTCTCATTTTACAGTTGGAGGAACTGAGACACAGAGAAGTTAAGCGACTTCTCACACAGCTAGGAAGTAGCGGAACTGGGCGTAGAACACAGGCAGACTCCCTGCTTCACCCACCACGCTCTATCACCTCTCGTGCAGCGCTATCTTCCATGGAACCAATGCCCTCTTTTCGCTTGCCTTCAAAAATTAAATTCATATAATAATAATAATTTTTTTAAAACCCAGTAACATAGCAATAACGTAATCCTAAAACTGAAGAGCTTATAGCATGAGGTCACTGTCTTTCCTGCCTACCCCTAGGCCCACATCCCAGAGGCAAGCACCTTGGCTTCGCTCCGTTCTGAGTTCCTCTTTTGATAAACCCCAATAATAATGTATTAGTAATATTATATAATATTTAAATTGTATTATATAAATGTTATTAATATGTATCAATATATTATGAGTATAATCATATATATATTATAATAATATAGGTCTATGTTATACCTCTGCTATGAAATGTGAGAATTCGTTTCAAGTGTTCTAACCCTCCTTTCCCCTCCCCCCTCTGCCACCAATTTTTATTTTTAATTGTGCATGATTTAAACTTATATATTTGCACCACTGCCTCCTGTTTGGTCAGTTTTAAAGAGGTCTTGTGACCCTCCACTCCACTTTCCTATATGTCCCCGTAGCCACCGTCCCCTCCCAGATTTTGTCAGTATAACCTTGGCTTTGATGTGTCCAGGTGTCCTGGCACCTAAGAGGCCCCGCCCATTCCCCCCCCCAGCCCTCCCCGCCCTCCCCCTACCCCACCTCCAGGCGCCCTGGACCAGCCCTGTACTCACCATGGGCTGGGAGGAGCTGGACCCCCAGCCCCCTTCCCTGGTCGCACACCCACTCAGGGCAGCATTTTCCTGGGACCTCCACCTTCTTGGGGTAGGGACAGTCCCAGCTGGGCAGCCGCACGTCCTCGCTGCACAGGGGCACACAGGTGAAGCCGCCATCCTCACAGCGGCAGCGGATCCTGCAGTGGGGCTGGAAGATCTCCCCATCCCGGTAGAGGCGGCCGTTCACCTCACAGCTGCCCTCAGCCTCTCCCCCTGCAGAGGAGAAACTGGATCTCCATCGGTGACCTCCCAACTTTTCCCTGGAGGGCTGCACTGCCCACATCCTCCACGGGGTCCTCTCTGCAGAGCTGGTCTGGATCCCGCTGGGGACGCAGTGCCCTTACAGAATCTGAGCGCCGCAGGGGGCTCCAGCCCCGAGATATGCACCCCCGCCCCATTGCCATACTGCCCTGTCGCCTGCAGGAAGACAGCCTGCTGCATCCTGGAACAGGCTTTGTGGGAAGACCGGCCTGGTTTCAGCTCTTTTATTAGCTATGGACCTCGCCCAAGTGATGTCACTTCTTTTAGTTTCCTCACCTGCAAAATGGGTTATAATGGTACTTATTTCACAGGGTGTGGTATAGACTAAATGAAATGATATTTGGAATGAATACAACGTGAAGGAGATCTTCAATAGATCCTCGCTGCTCTGTTGTTATTATTAGCATAATTATTATATATTAATAATAATATGTTTTAAAAATATATAAAATATTACCACTATTATATACACACTGAGATTTCATGCCACAAACTTTCCTTGTCCATCTGCTGTATTATAGTCATTACTGTCAGGTCAGGGCTCAACTTGCTGGCTGTGTGACTTTGAGTAAGTGACTTAACTTCTCTGAGTCGCCTTAACAATATCAATGATGAGAACAGTAATTCGTACTTTCAGTGAGATGAGATAATGTGTACACAGCATCTAGCACACGGCTAGGCATAGAGTAGGTATTTAAGAAACACTCTTTGGATGAAGCCCTCCAATATGGGTATTATGGCCTCTTCCTCCACTGGACATGAACCCCTTAAGGGCTGGGGCCAAGAGGGTTCATTCTGGCATCACAGAACCGCAGGAAATGCCCCTCGAATGAATGCCTGGCACAAGACTCAGCACATGAGAGACAATGATAAAATAGTTCTGACTCCTTATCATTTCAGAGATATATATCGTGCCCCTCCTGTGTGCCAACCACTGTGTTCCTAGACAGGACTAAGACCCAGTCCTTACTAAGAGGGATTCAAGGGCCAGTGTGGGGGACAGGTGTGAATGTCGCCATCTCCAAGACAGAATAAAGTAAGAGCACTGGAGAGGTGTATGTGAGCCGCTCAGGAAGTGCAGAGAAAGGGACAATTAGGAGGGTTTCCTGGAGATGTGGGTGGCACTTCACCTGGGTGTGGGGGAAAGGACTCACGGGAAGCTGGTTTTCCCAGGTCTTCTGAGAAAAACCTCGAATAGATCCATACACATGCAGGAATTTTGGAACCACACAGACCTGGGTTCAAATCCCAGTTCCCTGCTTGCTAGCTGTGGGACCTGGGACAAGTTACTTCACCTCTTTGAGCCTCAGTACCCTGCTCAAAAAGCCACTGGAGGATCAAATGAGCTAGTGCACTTAAAGCATTTTGCCACAAGCCTGGGACCTAGTAGATGCTCACTAAATGGGAATAGGTGATGCTATTCCTCTGGGCAGGACGGGGCCAGTGTCACCCCCCTCTCCTTGCTCCTTCCAGGCCACAGCCCTTTGGTTCCAAATCCCTGACCTTTTGGCCTGGACCATGTGGCCACTGGTTTCCAAGAAACCAGAGGGGTAGCTGCACCTTAATCCATAACCCCCAGCCTGGGTCTCCCAGCCAGACTTCTGGGGCTGCAGCCCTGGGGCCTCCTGGTCGCTGGGATGACCTGGTAAACAGAGGGATTATTTAGGAAAGTCAGCTGGAGGGAGTGATAATTTTAGTAAGATTTCCTGGCACCTCTCCTGGGTCCTTCAGCTCAGAGCTGATTGGGAGGTAGGTAATGATCCCTAGGGAGCCACTCCCCACCCCGGGATCTGTGTGAATCCATGTGCATGGTCCCAGACACCATGAGGCACCTTCAAATGTACTGGATTTGGGATCCCCCCACCCATACACACATACTGCTGCCAAAACCCTACTTCTCCTTCTGGACCCTCTCCAACGGCCCCCTTGTCCAGAAACTTCCCCCAAATAACTTCAGGACACAACCTTGTCATCTGGTCATTTCTGCATCCTTCTTTCCCTCTGAGAGTCCCTTGCAGAAGGAACAACAGGGTCTTTTTGTTTTTTGTTTTTTGTTTGTTTGTTTGTTTTACCTGCAGCCACTTGCACACTGTGTGACCTTAGGCAGGTGACTTAACCTCTCTGAGCCCCAGTTCCCTCATCTGCAAAATAGGGATAATAATGGGACCTCCCTCATTATTAGGGTTAAAATGAAATCATGTATATAAAGAATTTGTTCACAGTACGTGCTCCATAAACAGTGCCTGTTACTGCTAGCCCCACCAGAACTGTTGTTATTATTCATGCATTCAACAATTATTTATTGAGTGCCTACTATGTGCCAGACATTGTTCTAGGTATCTTGTGATACAGCAATGACTGAGACCAGCCAAAATCCTCCCCTCACTGGAGCTTTCGCTCCAGTGGAAATAAACACAAGAAACAAGGTGGTGTTTGTGATGTCAGATGGCGCTTAGTGCTAGAAAAATAAAGGAGGGCAGGGTTAACGAGTAGGGCAGGGTTGTAGTTTTTAAATGTGGTGATCGGAAAAGGCCTCACTGTAAAGGCAATATTTGGGTAAAGATGTGAAGGAGGTGAGGGAACTTGCCATGCAGATATCTGGGGGAAAAAGTGCTGGTAGCAGGAAAAGCCAGTGCAAAGGCCCTGAGGTGGGAGCGTGCCTGGGGTATTTAAGGAGCAGCGGGGAGGCCATTGTGGCTGGATCAGAGAGCAGGAGGGAGAGAGGGAGTTAGATGTGGTTGGAGAGAAAACAGGAGCAGGATCCTACAGGGTCTTGTCCCCCACTGAGAGGGCTTTGGCTCTTACTCTGAGAAGATGAGAAGCTATTGGAGGCTTTTACGCAGAGGAGGGAAGTGATCTGTGACCTGATTTATGTATTTAAAGGAGCCCTCAGGCTGCTGTATTGAGAACAGACTAGGGGCCAAGGACAGAAGCAGGGAGACAGTTATGGGGCTTCTGCAAAATCCAGATGAGTAATGATGGGGCTCAGACCCGGTGGTAGCAGTTGAGGGACTGAGAAATGTTGGATTCTGAAAATATTGTAAAGAATTTGCTGGTGGGTAGTGAGTGGGATGTGAAAAAAAAGAGAGAAGTCAAGAATGACTCCAAAGTTTGAGGCCGAGCCACAGGAAGGATGTAGACGCACTTGGCTGAGCTGGGGAAGCTGCGCGTTTAATGCCAGGGAGATCGGGAGCTCGTGCTGGACACACACGCAGCTCGGAGTTGGTCCTCAGTGAAGAGCTGTCCAACTAGTGAGTGAGAGGAGAGATTTGGGGAAACGTGTTCCCTCCAGAGCCAAGACCTAGACTCAGCCTCTGTGAGGTCTTAGCTGGCTCTGGCTCATCCATGGCTTCACTAGCTCCCAGCCTCCAAATTTGGTTCCAGTCGTTAAACATTCATGAGCACCACTGTGTCGCCTGACCAGGGCTGGAAGTGGCAGGAAGGAGCAAGGACGAGGTAAATTCTTGGCCTCCAGGTATTTGAAATTTGAATCAAGGCGGAATACAAAAAGCTCCTTAATAAAGTTAGTGACAGTAACAGCCACTATGTACTAAGCATATACTGAGCGTCAGGCAGTAGAGTGATAGAAACAAAGATTGTGGAGCCAGCTCCCTGAGTTCAAATCCCAGCTCAGCCACTTATGAGCTGTGTGACCTTGGGCAAGTTACTTAACCTCTCTGTGCCGCTTTTTCTCCATTTACAAAATGGGGATGACATTAGGACCTACCTCATATGGTTGTTGAGAGATTAAATGAGGTGATATTTGTGAAACTCTTAGTGCCTGGCATATGGTAAATGCTAGGCAGGTGCTCAATAAATAAATTCTGCCAAGTGCTTTACATGTGTCATGGCTTAGCTAGATAACAGCCTTGTAAGCTAAGTGTTACTTGTCTAATTTTTTCTTTAGATACATTTTTATTAGCAATCATCTGTAAGTTTATAAAACACATCGCCCCTTTCTCATTAGTATACTCCCCTTATCAAAAAAAGTATTTCACAGGGATTTACTGTTGATAGCTTTATGTCTATAAGTTTTGTTTTTTAACAAGGCTTTTCCTGTAGATAGACTTATTGTCAATGATTCATGGGCCTTTCTTCCTCTCTTTCTCTATCTCTCATTCTTTTTTCTTTTTTTAAGTGTTACAGCCGTGTAGATGAGAGTGGTAAATTGCTCTACAAGTCTTATTATTTAAAAAGAAAAAAAGGGAACGGAACAGTCCTCACCTCTTTATAGTTCTGTAAAGCAGTGGTGCTCAACTGGGGATGACTTTGTTCCCCGGCATCTCGTGGGTAGAGACCAGGGATGCTGCTAAAAGTCCTGCACAGAACAGCAGCCCCACACAGAGAATTATCCAGTCCCAAACGTTCCTAGAGTAAAGTTGAGAACCCCTGATTTAAATCCCCAGAAGGCACAAGGCCTAGGGTAGTAGAAGATGTAACATGCCCAAGGTCGCTAGCAAATAGCAAACTCGGGATTCAGACTGTCCAAGGGCTCCCAATCCCAGAAGAGGACAGAACGGAATGTTGCTTTAGAGCCTGCTTGACTCAGTCCCCAGCTGTGTAACATTAAGCATGTCCATTAGTATCGCTGAGCCTCAGTTTCCTCATCTATAAAATGGGTCTGAAAGTACTTACCTCATAGGATTATTGTGAGGATTATGTGATTTAGGAGATAAATGCTTAACACAGTGCCTGACACAGGTTATGCCCTAGATAGGGAGTTGCCCTTTCATTTTTCCCAAGAGTGTTATGAGGGTCCTGGGAAGGGATGATGACTTCTGGTTTGAGAAATCTGGGAGGGCTGCTCAGGGGAGGAGGTGTTTGAGCTTGGCTTTGAAAGTCGGCTATGATCTGGACAGACAGGAAGAAGGAGGGTACGTTGTTTGGCCAGTGGGCATGATCTGAGCAAAGACAAAAGAAAAGAAGAGGGGAGTGAGCTTAGGGAACCCTGTGTCACCAGGTTTGGCTGGGAGAGAGAAGGGCTTCTCTCGGACTCAGGACCTCAAGGCCTTGACTTCCCCCCCGAACACCCCCTCCATCAGTCCCGCAAACCTGCTTACAGAGGCACATGGACCCCCGGCCGCCAGGGCCCGCCCCGAGCTGGCAGACCAGCCCCTGGCTGGGGTCGCAGACGTGGAGATGGTCGCAGGGCTCCCCCAGCCGCCGTGCACATACCCGGCAGCAGTTGCAACCGTCCAACACCAGGGGCACCCCCTGTGGGCATTGGGGTGGTGGCCAGGGACAGGTACACGGTGTTGGGCACAGCTGGGCACACACCTGCAGAGACAGGGACCTCACTCAGCCATGGTCGTTCAAGGTGGACAGTGAGCCCCTCACAACTGACTCCTTCTCTGCCAGTGTAGGGTTCACACCTTGGCCCTGGAGTCACATAGACCTGGCCTTGGACCCCGGCAGCCCCACGGCACTCCCTAAGAGACAGCATGGCGTTGTGGTCATGAGCAAGGGCTCTGGACTAGAGTTCCGGAACTAGCTCTGCCCCTGAATAGCTGAGCAATCTTGGGGAAGTTACTTATGCTCTCTGAGCTTCAATTTCCTCATCTGTGAAAAGGGGGCAATAATGTTTAACTCGGAGGATTGTTTTGAGGAGTACATGAAATGATGCATGTTAAACCTTTAGCACATGGCCTGGCGTGCAGTGGATACTCCATGCATCTGGCTATAATGATCTTTATTGTGAATTACAATAAAGGGCTTAGGGTCTGCCTTCTAGGAACTTACAGGAGGGCAAAAGCAACAAAAGGAAGGATTAAAATGACAGGGTACTATTCATTTTTTAGCAGGTGGACAGTGGCTATTTATCTTGAGGGCTGAATAAATCAAACAGTATCATGGATGTTCTTTGATCTTTGGAACAATCTAGAATATGTTTCTGGATGAACATCCAATCAGCCAGGAAACCTGGTAAAATACCGACCCCTAGGCCTCCTCTGGGACTTACCAAATCAGAACTTCCAGAGGCTGAGCCCTCAAATCTATGTTCTTAACAGGGGCTTCTGATGCCCAGCTAGGTTACTGGCACCTCTGCTCCAGTCTAAATCCCTCCCCCTGCCATGTACAGATGGGGGAACTGAGCTCCAGATAGAGGAAGGGACAAAGTCCCAGTGGGTTAGCTGCAGGGCTGGGAGACTGCTTCCTCATTGAGGACCCAGGAACCCAGAGTTGGGATAGATATTTCCTGTAATAGGGAAAAGCCTTAGGAACCCACCCCCAGGGGCAGGCTGAAGGTATCAATCCAGGTGTCCTGACTGCCTCTCGTCACTCAGGACAGTGAAACAACCAAACCAGAAACCAGATGCCCTGGGCTCCCCATATGTCCATTGGAAGGTAGGGACCAAGGGCCATGCATAATTCAAGATGTTACCAGTGGCCCCATCTATGGATCCTTGGAGGACTGCAGGGTTTTATGCAGAAGACGGAAGACTTGCAGTTTAGGAAGATGATGTGAATGACCTCCTATGTCCTGTGTGGCCCCAAAGCAGGCAGTGACCCCTTTGCCCCAATCCTCACCTTTCCCACCCCTATCCTGCAAACCTCCCTATCCTGCAAACCTCTGCGGTTCCCATGCTGGCCACTAGGGGCTGCCCCAAATTGGCAGACCAGCCTCCGGTGGGGGGTCGCAGACCAGGGGGCACTCCCAGGGCCCCGTCTAAGATGGCACTGGTCATAATAGATGCAAGTGTACAGCTCTGTGCCTGGAACCTCACGAAGAGTGAGTTTCCACTTCCACAGGCATTTCAAGCAGGAGACTAGGTGATGCCCGATTCTGGAGAAGATGGTCTAGCCTCACCCCTCAGAGTGTGGTCTGGACCAGCAGCAGCCCCATCACCTGGAAGCTTGTTACAAGTGCAGCATCGAGGGCCCTTCTTTATGAATCTAAATCTGCATTTTAATAAATTCAGAGGTGATTCACACGGAATTGAGCTGAGAAGAAATCGGCTGGACTTTGGGGGTCCCTTCCAAACCAGAGGTTGAGCTCTCTTGGTTGGTAGGAAGTGGGGGAGCCTTTGACCAGAACTGACTCTTGGGTCCCTCCCTACTGAAAGCAGGGATGCCAGGAGATAAGCCTTCTGCTTTGCACCTGGGTTCTCACTTTGGGCTCTCTCTACCGGGCGAGCTTGACAGGGGCCGGATCTGCAGGTCCTGACGTGCCCAGGAGGGGCCACTGATAACACCGATGATTATGGCTGACATTTACCATGGGCACACCGAGTGCCGAGCACTTTAATGTGCTAATTTAACCCTCCAGTGTGAGGTACCAGCATTATGCCCATTTTAATTCTTTTTTTTTTTTTTTTGGCTGCACCGTGAGGCATGCAGCATCTTAGTTCCCCGACCATGGATCGAACCTGCGCCCCCTGCAGTGGAAGCATGGAGTCTTGACCACTGGACCGCCAGGGAAGTCAAGCATTATGCCCATTTTAAACATGAGGAAACTGAAGCTTAAAGCAGTGTAGTGATATCACCAGTAAGTGGTAGAGCCAGGATCAGAATCCAGGTTCATGTGAATCCAAGGCCCAGTCTCTTAATTGCCACACCTACCTCTTGTCCCCTAGTGGCTCTGATGCCACTTAGCCTCTGCCTCAATTTACCCATCTGTTCAAGAGGGATATCAGGGAGGGTGTTTCAGCATAGCCAAGAAGAGATAGGTCCTCTCTGGTATCCCTCTATCTCCATGCCCTTTCTAACCACCCCATCCCGATGTCCAAGTGGCCCCATCACACACTTGGTTTCCCCAGACCCTTGCTGTGGTCCCCAGGAGGCAAGAGCCCTGGACAGGGAATCATCCGGGCAAGAGTTGAACTCCAGGTTCTACCACTGACTTGCTGTGTGACCTTGGACACTTCACTGAACTGTTCCGTGGGGAGGGAGCTGTTTCCTCCTCAGTAAAATGGGGTGGAGACCACCTGTCCTGGAGTCGTGACAAGGATTTAATGAGGTCACCGCCAGCTCTAGGTCAGTGTGACTTGGGTTGTTTCCAGGTCTCTACCGCCTGCCCCTGTCCACAGGCCTGAGCCCTGCCTGCAGGACTTGGAATTCTCTCTCTGCGCATTGTTGCGGCTTTCATGTGTGTGATGACTAAGTCCCTGTGTTCTGTGTGGGATGCTGCCTGGCTTCCTGGAGCCTGGGAAGAATGGAGGGCTGAGGGAGGTGAACAGTGAGTCTAGGACAGCTTCATTTTGGCCTTTCCTTTAACCCTAAGCCCAGAACCCCAAGTCCCCTGCTCCAGCTACCCAGGCTACCCTCCCTGGCATCATGTCCTGCTCACCCCCTTTGGAAGAACAAACAGCAGGATTAGGATGCCAGCAGGGTTCTCAGCCTTCCCCCAACCACTGCTTGGACCCAGGATAGAGAAAAGTTCCTGCCTGTGATCCTCAAAGGAGCATGAAAATACAGTGAGATCGTGGCTTGTGGGGGGCCAGTACCCATGACACCAGGAACCTGACATTTGCTAAGGTGATGGCAGGCTCAGCAACTGTGGCCTTGGTCCAGGTTGGGGGTGGAGAGACACAGACTGCAGTCCCCCCCGCCTCACACCCAGGCCTATCCTGGGTTCTACCTCCTCTATTGCTCTGTTGCTGTGTGGTTTGGAGCAAGTTGCTTACCCTCTCGGAGCCTCGCTTGACTGAAAACAGGGAATAATAATTCCTTATGGGGTTGTTGGTCATGTTAGGCAAGGTGCATGTTCCACAAGCCCTTTGAAAATATCCCAGAAGAGAAGGTCATTATTTCGTGGAGCTGTCTCCTTATCCCCCTCCAGCTAGGGTCAGCAGGCCACTCACTGCCTGAGGGCCCAGCAGCATTAATGCCCCTGTGGTGTGAACATTCCAATCAGCTATGCACCAACATCCATTCAAATCCTGGCTCACAGGCAAAGCAGGCCATGTCTTGAGTCTCCCCATTTATAATGAGGAGACCCACTTCTGTCTGTAGAGGAGCTCTGGGGATTGGTAATAATCATAAAAGTCCTCTCTTAAACATTTGCCATATTCCAGGTCCTGTGCTAAGCACTGTAGATGAACTATGATAAGTGATCTTCACAAAGGCCCCATGAACATTATACCCATTCAACTGAGGAAGCAGCTGAGGCTCAGAGAGGGAAAGAGATTTGCCTGGGGTCACACAGCAGAGCTGGCCAGAGGCAGCTGTCTGGACATCAGGGAGGGAAGCTGAGCTGAGCCCCACACAGGAGGCCTGCAGGAATTCCCCCAGGGGGTCTCTGGCTGTGATTTAACACCTTCCCCACCACACCAAGGAAGCCAGCATTTTGGGGCCTGGGGCCCCCTTACCTTGGAGAAGAGGCAGAGGAGGGAGAAGGCCAGGAGGTGGGTCTGTGGTGTGCCTCTCATGTCACTGTGTCCCCACGGAGCCAGCTTTGAGCCTGGGAGGCAGGACCTGTAAGTCTTTATGTTCCAGCAGCTGTGAGGTCACTCCCAGGCACACACACACATACGCACACACTTGCACACACACATGCTGGCCTTTGTAGCCCTTGTTTCTCTCCCATTCTCATCTTCCCACTGATGAGCCCATTTACCTGAAGGTGAGACTGTGGAGGCCACCTGGGGGGTGCTTGCCAGCGTGTGTGTGTGTGTGTGTGTGTGTGTGTGTGTGTGTGTGTGAAAGCCAGAGCCAGTGCCAGTGCCAAGAGCCTGTGACAGGCTGGCAGGGGCCTCTCTAGCTCCTCCCAGCCCAAGAGGGGCCTCTCTAGCTACAGCCCAGCCCCAGCCCCCCTGCCCAACCCCAGGGACGGGGGGCTGTTGATCCAGGAAGTGCTCAGCAGACACCCCCTTTGCAAAGCTGACCCGAGTCCTTCCAAGCCCCGTGGCCTGGACTCCGGGCAGCTTCGGCGGGCCTGCGGTTTCTGGCAGGAAGACTGGCAGCCATCCAGAGGCGGGTGTGACCCAGAGCAAAACTTCCCTGGTAGGCCTGTTTGCTTCTGGCGACAAGGGGCCTCCCCATGGCCTGCTTGCGAGGCTCTGGAAGGTGGCCCGCGGTGGATGAGCCCGTGCAGGCTGGACCTAGTGTGTGCCCGTTCTTGCTGGGCCCTGCTAGGTGCTCCGGAAGAACCAGATCCATTTTGCTGAATTCAACCAACTCTGAGGCCCCCTCTGTTGCGTCTCCAGCCCCTGCAGAGGGGGCAAACCCAGAGGGGGAAAGGACAGTGGGAGAGCAGGTGGAATTTCTGGGAATGTCGAGGAGGGGTCCTGTTCAGACCGAGGGTAAGGGACAGATCTCTGGAGGAGGAGCCAAGGCAAAAGGGAGTTAGAGAGGGCAGAACATTCCAGACAGAGGGAACAGCATGTACAGATGCCTAGAGGTGGAGGAGAGCATGATAGCAGTGCCTATTCTGGGAGACAAAGGTGCCTGGTGTGTCTGGAGCTGACAGTGAGGTGGGGCGCGGTGCTGCACATGGGGAAGTAAGACACGTGATAGTCACACCACCAGCGTTTGAGCGGTGTCTACAACATCCCAGCCACTGGGAGGGGGGAGGTATAAAGACATGAGCTTTTTTTTTTTTAATTAATTAATTATTTATTTATTTATTTATTTATTTATGGCTGTGTTGGGTCTTCGTTTCTGTGCGAGGGCTTTCTCTAGTTGTGGCAAGCGGGGACCACTCTTCATCGCGGTGTGCGGGCCTCTCACTATCGCGGCCTCTCTTGTTGCGGAGCACAGGCTCCAGACACGCAGGCTCAGTAATTGTGGCTCACGGGCCCAGTTGCTCCGTGGCATGTGGGATCTTCCCAGACCAGGGCTCGAACCCGTGTCCCCTGCATTGGCAGGCAGATTCTCAACCACTGCGCCACCAGGGAAGCCCAAGACATGAGCTTTGACTGTAGAATTTGGCAAAGATAATACTAGAGGTGGTGTCACGTGGTGGCTGGAGAAGGCTTTGGCCCCCATCATCTCCCCCAGTACGCCGAATCTCAACGCGATGGAGCTGGACAGCAGAAAGGTCCGGAATGAGCACTTGGCAAGGAAGAAGAGTGATTTGGTATGGGGTGCAATTCCAGGAGAAGGAGTTGATGCGGATGGAAGTTGAAGATGAAAATGTGGGATTTTATCATTTATGGCTGGAGGAAGTGACTGAGGGTGAGGGTTGTGCGTCTACAGACTTGGAGAGAAGGAGATACAGTGTTCTTTATTAATGCTTTTGTTTGAGTCAGAGACATGCCTAGGGTATTTTACACCCACAGTGGATCATTTTGGAGCACCCATCTCCTTCACACAACAAAGTATGATCAGTAATCATTGAGATGAAACACATATGTTTCATGTATGAACTAGAATTTGCACTTACCAGGCAAAAACATTACCCTTTGCAGTTCACACTGTTTCACTTTTCTAAATTTTAGACACAAATCAAAATTCCAAGGAGTTGCCTAGAATGGCAGACTTGAACTAAGTATGTTTCGTCTTCACCATCACTCTACAGTCATTGTTTCTTTGAATCTACTAGTGAGATGCAGAAATATGTAATACCGTAGGGTTGGAGACAGGAACTGTACTTGGAGCAAGCGCGAAAGATTTCGAACTGTTAGGAACTGACGCTCTTTGTGAACATGTGTTCCTGTCTCCACCTGTGCTCGCGGTAACTGTATTCCTAGAAATTCTCCAGATTAACTTCCATGTAGAAGAGGTTTATTAAAGGATAAGAAATTAAAATGTGCTCATTTGAAGCTTACCTGCATAGTATTAAAATTCAGCAGTCACCACAACAATTGTTTAGAATGTACACCAATAAAAGATATTTTCAGGATGTAGCATTTTCCAACTGACGTTATTTAGATTTGCCAGTGCATGGTGATAACAAAAAGCAGACTTTTTTAATCATCAATTTTATCTTTAAATTCTCTATGGACAATGTACCCCTTTTATTGTCTGTACTCAGGGAAAACCACTCACCCATCCTATCCTTGCTAGGGTCACTGGTTTTAATAACAATGAAAGTGACTGTGTATTGAGCACCCAGTGGGAGCTAACCCTGTGCTAAGTACATTTTATAAAAAGTGGTGTTTCTAATCCTCACAGTCCATACCTTTAAAAAAAAAAAAAAAAGAAATGAAGTTCAGAGAGGTTAAATAAGTTGCCTAAGGTCACACAGCTAGAAAACAGAGGCAGATTTTCAGTGAAGGTTCATATGACTCCAAAACCTATGTTGTGGTTATTTGTTTTTGCTACTGCTCAGAGACGTCTCTGTGGCACAAATTTTTTTAAATTGAGGGGTAACATAAGCAGAAATGCCTACAGTGCAGTAGTCTTAAGTGTACATCTCAACAACTCTTCACATATGTACACACCCCTGTAACCACCACCCAGGTCATGATACATTTCCAGAAAGTTCCTCATGCCTCTTCCAAGACTATACTCTCTGCCTCCCAAGGTACTCACTATTCTGACCTCTGTTACCACTGATTAGTATTCCTGGGAGGAACAGTTTTGAACCACTTCTTCCTCTAAGACAAGAAGGAAGACCAGAGAAACTAGGAGGCGAGGAGGAGGTGGAGAGAGGCACATTGCTCACAGCGATATCGTATCAGAGGAGGAGTCCCTCCCCCACCAGTGAGGGGGTGAGGCCGGGCGTGCTTTCCAAGGGGAGAGAAGGAAACTCGGACAGTGCTTCCCAGAGAGGCAACAAGACGCCAGTGGAAGTGTTGCCTCCTGCCGGGAGGGGCCCCTCGGATTCAGAGCATGTGTTTTTGCTTGGAACTTGTTCTCTCTAAATAACTGAAGATGGGTGAGTGTGGACAGCGGGCGGCCCTGGGACCTGGCCAGTTCAGGAAGCCCGCGGGTTGGCAAGCAGGGCGTCGGGTGATGAGTGTGAGTGATGAACCATCCGTACGTGTTCAAAGGATTGAAAGTCCGCGGCAGGAGCTGCCACTGTGCTGACTGATTACTGTGGTTCAGGCCCTCAGACTGCCAAGTTTGGCGCTAGAGGGATGAGATAGTCCAGGGAACTCATAAGTCTTTTGGCTGCTGCTATAGCGCGGCCCCCACCCACCCCCACCTCCCGCCCCCCCGTAAGACCCTAGAATGAGCACTGTTGCTCTTTGCACTACTGGAAGCAAATTTCAGGCTCGTAAGCCAAAAAGTTCCCACTTCAAATCCTGGCTCCCTCAGTGACTTACAGCCCTGGGACTAGGATGCAGAAACAAAGGTGCTAAGGGAACAAACTTTAAGGAGCTCTCACTGTCAGCTGCTGACCTTGCACTTGTAGGACCTGGAGAGTGAGTGCCTCCTTAAGAGTGAGGTATCCAGGGCACAAAATGAGATTATGGTAGGAACTCAATAAATATGGGTTGACTAGCTAAATGACAATGTCCTATCCCAGTGTATTAATTGGGGTACATTAAGCTATGCTGAGGTCACAAATAAACTCCCAAATCTCAGTGACTTAACCCAACAAAGGTTTATTTTTGGTTGCAAATGGTCCAGTGGAGCTGGGCAGGTCTTCTCCATCTTTAAGCTGCATCTTCTCAAATCATCCTTCCCTACTCAAACGTGTGCCCTGATGCATCAGCATAATTCAGTTGCTTGTTTGAAGTCAAGAATTTCAGACCCCCCACCCAGAATCAGGATCTGCATTTTAATGAGACCCCCAGGTGATGTGTATGCACATAACCGTTTGTGAATCACCTTTCTCGACCAGTGGTCTCCAAGGTCATCTTAGAGAAGAGGGGTGGCGAAGTCACACTGGCCCTTCACTGCCTCAAACTGGAAGTGATGATGCCCATCTCTTCTGCTCATATTTTATTGGCCAGAACTAGTCGCATGACCCCCAAACTTGACTGCAAGGGAGGCTGGGAAACCGATCTTTCTCTGTGTGTCCATGAAGAGGAATCCGAGTGAGAGATATATGACATGTCATATGACATTGCTTCTCTGGCCTTCGGTTTCTGCATTTTTTGTTCGTTTGTTTCAAGGCAGCTTTCTTGCTCTTTCATACCTGGGTCAGGCCTAACATTTTAGGGTCTAGGAAATGCATCTGAAAAGTGAAACTCGGGAAACACATCTAGATCAGGGCACAGCATATGGGAGGCAGGAAAAAATGTCTGCAGTTGCAAGGATGAAGCCAGTTTCAGCCATTCACAGCTTGTCAGCTCCCTCCATGCCTTCCTCCTTCGTGTTCATTGCACATCTACATGCCAAGTCCTGTGCAAGAAGCTGTAGAGGTTGGGGAGGGAGGGATGTGAATAAATGCCCAACACTGGGACCTCACTGTTGTTACACTAAGTAGTGGTGACAGAGAAACCCAAAACAGACCCTGACCCAAACAGGGCTGGGAGTGAGCAGGGTCAGTGCTCCCGTGGCTGGACATACCCGCGTGAGAGGGGATCCCTGTACTCTGGGAAGATCAAGAATCAGTCACTTGAAAATCCCAGCTCTGACACTTGCTTCGTGGCTGTGTGTAAGTGCCCTCATCTCTCTGGGCCTCTGTTTCCCCTTTTTGGAAATTGAGATCTATGGCAGAGCCTGAGGGATGCCCATTTCAATATCCTTTCTCCCCTCCTTCCTTCATAATTGAACCCTGATTTTATTTGGGGTGGCAGTGCACTCAGCTTTGCGGCTAGGCATGGCCATGTGACCAGGTCCCAGCAGTAAGATATAAGCAGAAGTGCTGTGTGCAAATTCTGGGAAGGCTCCTGCAAGGGAAGGGCATCCCTTTTGTCCCAACACCACCACTCCTCACTTCCTCCTGCTCCAGTCAGTCGTCAGATGTGATGGTGAAGCTTGACAGCCATCTTGGACCATGAGGGTATCTTGAAGATGGACCTTAGGTGCAGAGAAAAGAAGAGGAGAAATAGAGAAAGCCTGGATTCTGATGACATCAGAGCTGTGCCACACGCACCCTGGACTCCACCTATAGATTCCATTCACATGATTAAAAAAATAGCATACGTATTATATATAAGAATACTCTTAGAATATTAACATAATAATAATATTATATATGTTATTCTGTACGCATATATTGGGTTGGCCAAAAAGTTCGTTTGGGATTTTCCGAAACATCTTCTGTAATTTTTGGCCAACTCAATAACCTATGCATGTTTATGCCCCCTTGTTTAAGCCACCATTGTTTTGAGTATTGCTGGTATAAAAGTGTTATTGAATTTTGTTATTGATCATGCATCTAGCAAACTTGCCAAACTCTCTTACTTGTTCTGATACGTTGTCAGCTTATTTAGTTAGTTTTTCAAGGTAAAGGATCACACCCTCTACAATGAACAGTTTTATCTCTTCTCTTCCAATCCTACACCTCTTATCTTCTCTCCTTTTAGCTGTAGCCTGACTTTGGCACTTTGTGTTAAGCAGTAACGGTGATAATGCACATTTTTGGCTTGTTCCTGATCCTGACATGCACATGAAGTTTCTCCACTAGGAATCATATTTTCTGGAGGTTTTTGATATTACTATCTCTACCAAAGGAAGGAACTTCTCTTATATGTTCCCAGTCTGCTAAGATTTTTAAAAAATCATAAATACCTAAGGATCTTATCAAAAGCTTTTTCTGCATCAATTGACATAATCATTGGATTTTTTTTTCCTTGATCAAATGATGCAGTGAACCACACTGGTGGATTTTCTGATGTTGATGCATTTCTGGGATAAATTCTTCCTGATGGTGAGGTATTATCATTATTTTAACACATTGCTGAATTTAGTCCACTAATATTTTAGTTAGTATTTTCCATCCTGTATTCATAAGTGAAATGGACTTACAATTTTCTTTTATTGTATTGTCTTATCTGGTTTTGGCAACCAAGATGACGCTTGTCTCATGAAGTAAGCTCGGTTGGCTTTTGGGGGCTTGTGGAGGAGCTACTTGTATAAGCTAGACATTAACTGTTTCTTAAAAATTCAGCAGAACTCACCTGTAAAAATGTCTGGGTCTGATTTGGGAGAGTATGAGGGCTCTGACTACCAATTCAGTTTCTATAATACTGATTGACTTCTTTAAATTCTCTCTTTCTTCTTGGGCCAATCTTTTGGCATCCTATAACTCTCTAGAAGTGTATCCATTTTCCCTAAGCTTTCAAATTCATGACTATATAACTGCTATATAACTATATAACAATAGTTTTAAAGTTACTTTTAATCCTTAAGTCAATATTATTCTCCTTTTTCACTCTATATTTTTACTTTATTTATTTGCATCTTATCTCTTTTGTCATGATCAATCTTATCAGGACTCTGTCTCGTATTAATTTCATCCCAGAAGCAGCTTTGGGTCCTGCTGTTCTTCCATATTCTTCTTTTGTTCTCTAGTTCATTGATTCGCTCCCGGAAGGTGTTCTGTTATGTGCAGCTGAACCTTATTTTTGTCCTTGCAGTACTGAGTCATTCGACATCTTCAGCGAGGTCTCCTCCATCAGGAAGGTCCAGAGAGGGGGTCCAGCCAATGGCCATGACTTGCCCAAGTCTGGGTTCCTGCCCCAGAATGCGAGGCTCCATCTCTTCCAGACTGGCAGCCCTCACACTGCCCCTGCCTCTGGGCATGTTGGGAGGGGCTCATGGGAGAATTGCTGCTGCCACCTGCTCTTCTGTCCTGTAAATAGCCAGCCCCCAGGCGCCCCTCTATGGCCTCTTCTTCCACACATTCCTCAGTCTGGGCAGGAATTCAGAGGTCTGCTCCTGGCCCTGAGATCCCAGGTGTCACGATGAGCTTCCCCTCCCGCATCCCCAGGACAGCTGCGGGGCTTGAACTGTTTAACACTTGGCTTCAGTCTGAGCTGGCGGGGTTCTGCATGCAGGGACTGATGTGGTCCCCCCAAGGAGGGGTGGGACGTGTGCTCTCAGCACACGCATGTGACTGTCTCTGCATACACCACTGTGAGCTGGGGTTCCTGGCAAGGAAGTGGTCCTCATTTGCTGGGTGAAGGGGTTGGGGCAGGAGCTATGCCGAGGATGCAGCTGGTGAGGCAAAGATAAGCCAGCTGGGGAGTCGGAGGAGGTCACGATGGGACATGGGCTTTCCAAATTGGCATGAAGGTTTATTTACAGACATCCAATGCCAGGGAAAAGGCACTGAACCTGGCACATGTTAGATGCTAGATATATATATTTGTTGCATAAATGAATACATGAATGAGTGAATTGGGGGACCCAAGCTTTAATCCCAGTTCTGTTGCTGTACATTCTTGGGGAAGTTCTGCTTTAATCCCAGCCCTGTTGCTATACATTCTTGGGTAAGTTCCTCGGCCTTTCTTGGCCTCAATTTCCTCATCTGTAAAATGGGAGAGGGATGAATTCCATATTTTATAGTGCCTCTTTCTCTAGGGATTTCTGTTTCTATGCCTGGGAACATTTCTGGAGTGGCAGCTCTGACCTGGATGGAAGTGTGCAGGCTGGGCCCTCAAGAATGCAGAGTTCTGAAATGTCAGAAGCAGAGGTGGGTCCTATAGATTCTCTGATGTCTGAATAATTACCAAAGTTCAGGAGATCCCATTGAGTTGGAACTAGTTGGTCAGGAGGAACCAGGCACCAGGGCAGAAGTGGCTTTGCTTTTGGCCAGACATCCCTTGGAGGAGGCAGATAACAGGTTAGGTTACTGCTTCCCCATCCAAGAGCCCCTTCATCATTCAGGATATCCAGTCTCCAGGAACTTACTTCTCACTGTCTGAGCCCCTACAGGTGCCATTATCTGTCTAATCCATCCATCCATCCATTTGTCTATCAATCCATCTGCCCATCCACTGATTCATTTGTTTACCTATCCATTCATCCATTCATCTGTTTATCCACCTATCCATCCATTTGTCCGTCCATCCATCCATCCATCCATCTGTACATTCATACATCCATGCATTCATTCAACAAACACTGAATGTAGTGGGCCATGCCCTAATATGAAATAAATAATAAAAAGCAAGGTCTCTGCCCACAATGAATTCACAGACTACAGGGGAAGATAGAGACAAGCAAAGAGATGCTGACAGCAGAGTAAGTGGGGAGTACCAGGTACTGAGGGCAATGAGAAGAGGACCCAGCCTGTGAGGTGGGAGAGGAGGCTTTGGAAGTCTTATTGGAGGAGGTGACATCCGAGATGAATCTTGAAGCGAGAGTAGGAGTCTAGGCAAAAAGGCAACACAGGGAGACAGAGAGAACAGAGGCCTGAAAGCAATGTGAGAGCAGGGGTGTCTGGGGCGCTGTGAGTAGCTGAGTCCGGATGAAGCCTGGAGGCCTGGTGGGAGGTGAGGGAGATGAGGCTGGTGAGGCCTGGCCTGTGTTGGTTGGGGAGGACACTTGTGACTGGGGTGGGAATAGGGGCCGAGAACTTGGGGTATCCAGGGACCATCTGGAGGTGTAGAAAAGCTCTGGGTCAGGCATCAGAATGCCAGCTTCCTTCCTCCCTCTCCCCTGAGTGACCTCAGGCAAGTTACCTCACCTCTCTGGGCCTCGGTCCCCCTGCTGTGACAACCCTGTGACAGGGTTGCCCTTTGTGGCCTCTTGGGACCCTTCCAGCTCTGACGACGTCCTTGAGTTACATGCGGTCAGCAAAACCAGTAACCGCATGAACATCTGGCCTGGCCTGAGGAGCAAGTTAATTGTTCCCAGCCCCTGTGCATGTCGAGGGGGGGAGCGCCTTGGTTAGGGGGGCCCTGGTGAGGGGTGGCCCCTGTGGGGCTCCCCGTCCTGGGATGACAGGATGTGCCGAGCAGGGAGTGAGGCACCAACCAACCATCAGCTGGGGCCCCAGGGTTCCCAGGTGCGGGAAGGGGGCCCCATCCCCTGCTCCTCGCTGCCCAGAGCCCCCTTCTCAAGCCAGCAGACCCTTGTTCAGAAGAAAATCCCATTTGAAACTCTAATAATTAAAACAGGCCCAAAGAAAGTTGTTTGGGATAAATCAGAGGGTGGGAGCCCTTGTCTGGGGCTCTGGACCCTCTCCCACTCCTCGGCAGCCCCTGAGGCCCTAACCAAGGAGCCCCTTTGAGTTCAAGGGTCCAAACATCCTCAGGAGGGGAGATTGGGACCCAGAGGGGGAAGGGGCTGACGCTGGGGTCACGCATCATGTTGCCTTGCTCCTCTCCTCCCTGGGCTCTGACCGCGCTTCCCCAGCCCTGGAGGACGCGGACTAGAACAAGCACCTCAGCGCAAACATCACAGCTTCTCGGTGGCACCACAGGGAACGTGGGCTAGAGGTGTGCTCTGCCCCGGACAGGACCCCAGCAGGTTTTGCCTTCATCTCTGGGCCTGTGTCTCCCCAGCTCTACAGTGGGAAGGCCGGTGAGAGATTAGAAACAACTAGCATTGATGGAAGGCTTACTGTGTACCAGGCATGAATTTAATCCTCACAGCAACCCTCTAAAGGATGCATCATTATTATCCTCGTTTCACAGATGGGGAAACTGAGGCACCAAGAAGTTAAATAGCTTGCCCACGTTCACGTAACAGGTAGGAGGCAGAGCTGGGATCTGAACCCAGGTAGCTGGCCCCTGAGTCCTGGCTCTTATCCACTGTGCTGTACCGCCTCTTGAAAGATGGCTTGGAAGCATCTTCCGGTCCCTACTGTCTGGGATTCAGGCAGTGAGCTAGAAGTGGTTCAGAGGGAAGGGAGAAACTCAGTCACATCCTGGCTCTGTCGCTTGCTGTGTGACTTTGGGTGAGTCACTTCACCTCTCTGGGCCTCTGTTTCCAAGCAGGGATGCTGTGAGAATTGAAGGGCTGGGGTAGCATTGCCTTCAGGGATGGCACACTCACTGGGACTGATGGTCCTTCAGTCTTCACCCACGGCCCCTTCCTTGTAGCCACTGTCTCGGTGGGGAGAGGCAGTGGCCATAGTTGAGACTTCCCCTTCCATCTCCAAGCTGCCTGGCTGGGTCTCCAGGAGAAGTTGTTTCCCTAACCTCCCAACCCCTCAGAAAGGACCAACAGGGTTGGTTCCAGCTACACCCTCCCTCTTGGCTCAGAGCCCAAGACCTGTCCCCTTAGAGGCCAATTCCTCCTCCGACACCCAGGTGGGCATATGAGCTGCCCAGGCTATGGTGAGGGGTGTCTAACCAGCTCCCAAGAACCTAAGTGGGTGCAAGTGGGACAGAGAGGCCCTGATACTCCATCCCATCAGCGCCACCAGCCCCCGAACAAAACACTTCATTACTGGAAGCCCAGCCAGGCAGAGGGGGTGGAAGTGGCCATGTGGCAGGAAACCGTGCAGGGCCAGCCAGGCCTCAGCCCTCGAAGCCAGCAGCCCGTGGACTGACCATGCGGGTTTGGCTCACTGGGGTGTTTACGGAAACGCTGGCCCTGAGGCCGGCCTAGCTGCTGGCCTGGGATCCCCTGAGTCACCCCCAGGCCTCAGAGTGCCAGCTTGGCAGGGGACATCAAAGGCCGCAGCTGAGGCCTTGTTTTCCTCCACAGCCCACCTGGGGAGTGGAAAGTTGAGGAGCCCGGCAGTCAGTAAGTGGTGGAGACGGGCAAGGTCTTCAGATCACGCCCTTTCTGGACCCTGCTGGAAAGCGGCATCAACTCGGGAGAGGTGTGGAGCAAGTGGCCTCTGGAGCTGGGCTGCCTGGGTTCAAATCCTGGCTGCACCCCTCTCTGGCTATATAACTCAGGGTAGTTTGCTTAACTTTTCTGAGCCTCAGTTTGCCTATCTGTAAAATGGGGATGTGATAATAGTACATACTTTCCAAGGATAATGACATGATTTCATATTTGTAAAGTGCTTAGAGCAGTGGCTATCACACACTCAGTGCCATAAGTGTTTGCTACAGAAATCGTTTCAATTTAAATATTATTTGTTGAGCCTCCAGGCCATGATTGAGGAGCTAAAGTTATGGAGGTACATCAGATTTGGATCCTGCCCAGGGTGCTTCAAGGTCAAGGTGAGGGATGGAGGTTGGAGGATTAGGAGGTTGGGAGGGGGGTGATTTCCCTGATGACAGTCACGATGGTAACTAATGGGTGAATATCTGCCTCCCCAGCCTCTGTTTTGAAGAACTGGGGCCACATGAGTCCATTCACGGCTCTATCCCAGTGACCAGCACAGAGACTGGCACCAGGTGTGTACTTAAACCTGATGTGGAATGCGTGGGTGAACACCTGATGCTTTTTGAGCCCTGACCGTGGTACTGGCACTGAGCCCAGAGCATTACGTGCACGGCCCCCTTCCTGTCCCACAGTGCCCCAGTGGAGAAAGTCGGATCATTCTTTCTGTGTTCAGAGAAGCAAACTGAAGCCCCGCTGGTAGGTGGCAGAGCTGGGACTGAACTCACGTCTAAGTTTAAAACCTGCCTTTTAATTTTTAAAAAATTAATTTATTTTATTTTATTTATTTTTGGCTGCATTGGGTCTTCGTTGCGGTGAGCGGGGGCTACTCTTCGTTGCGGTGCTCAAGCCTATCACTGTGGTGGCTTCTCTTGTTGCGGAGCACAGGCTCTAGGCGCACAGACTTCAGTAGTTGTGGCACGTGGGCTCAGTAGTTGTGGCTCGCGAGCTCTAGAGCGCAGGCTCAGTAGTTGTGGTGCACGGGCTTAGTTGCTCCGCCGCATGTGGGATCTTCTGGGACCAGGGCTCGAACCCTTGTCCCCTGCATTGGCAGGCGGATTCTTAACCACTACACCACCAGGGAAGCCCAAAACCTGCCTTTTAAAACACTAAGCTACCTCTTGTCTTCCCCAGATGCCAGCGTGGCATCAAATTGCACAGTCCCCCTCAGGCCTGGGAGTTCAGAGTTGTGCCATTTACACACCTCATTCCTGCCCGAGAAGATCCAGAAGGATCTTGGGGGAAGGAGGACATTCTAGGCAGAGGGACCCACCTGTGGAAAGGCAAAAAGGCAGGACCAGCCCTCTGCACTAGTCTCCGCAAATAGCCTTGAATGCCAGGAAAATATTTAGATGATCCTGTGGCGAGGGAGTTCCCAAAACGTCCTGAGCAAAGCTTGTACAAGGCCAGATGCACAAGCGCTCTGGTGGCCAGGATGGAAGATGAATTACCAAGGAAGGGGGTCAGAGGCAGGGAGAAAATGAATTTGTACAAATAAAACTCAGCATCATTCCTGAGCTGTCTCCCCCACGTTGAAACTTACCTGCCCTGTGTTCCACCTTATCCAGAGCAGTGTGTGCGTGCCTTGGGGGCCCAGGGCCTGGGCATAGAGCAACCAGGCTTAGGGTCCTTGGAGGCCAGAAGCATGCGTTCCTCCCCACCCATCCAGCCCCTGCAATGACTTCCTTTTGGGTTAATCCCATTTTGGCCACAATGGCTGCTAGCAGAGGGAGGAGGCACAGAAGATAAAGGTGATTGGGGTCAAGTGCCCACAAGACCCTTAGCAGCCAAGCCTCAGCCCCCAGCCCACCTAGGATGCAGACAAATAAGTGTTCAGATCTTGGACCTACCATATACTTGGACCTACCTGACTTGGTGCCTTGAGGTCTTCCTCATTCATAACATACAGACAATAATACATGAGAGGGCTGTTGTGAGGATTGACCAAGATCTCAATGTGAGGCGAGTAGCACAGCACTGGTCCAGAGTGAATGCTGGATAAATATGAGATCAATGTCATTATTATCACAGCCTGGAGGCAGAAGCCACTCCCTGGCCTGGGAAGAACTCAGAAACTGCCTGTTGTGGCTTGATAATGCCCAGAGGGCATCTGGGACATCCCTCTGTCCCAGGTACCAGGGACCTGACTTAGCTCAGGGGGGTCAGTCTCCCCCAGTGGCCTTTGGGGCCCCTGCCTGGAGCCATCTATTTGCTCCATCACGTGAGTTGTGGGATTAGATCATCTTGGTGTGTGTGTAATTTAACGAGGCTCTCACCCTCAGGCTACTGCAAGTGCAGGGTCAGCACCTGAGAGCCAGCACCTCCTTAAATGCTATGCTCTGGGCACCTGGCTTGCCTCACCCTAGCCCCGGATCTGTGTGAGGTTGGGATAGTAGTTATCCCCATTTGATAGATGTGAAAACTGAGGTTTCCCCAGATTGGGCACCTGTCCAATGTCACACAACTGGGGAGGAAGAGGCAGACCCCGGTCTCTTTGCTTTTGAAGTCTAGGGCTCCATTTACCCTGAGGACCTGCCTCCCAGCCTAGGATGGAGGGACTCAGTCCATCTCCCCAGAAGGCCCAGCAACCTGAAGAGAAGCCTAGAATCGGCCTCCTCTGCTGGCCAGGGCCGCTGGGAACGCTGGCCTGCAGGGTGGAGGCTTGGATATTTCTCTACACATTCCTAGGGGTTAAGTCTGGGGACCCAGGCTCCCGGCATCAGCCATCACGTTCCCCAGAAGGAATCTCTATTCATAACAAACCCCAAAGGTCATTTGTCTGGGAAGGAGCCTTCTATCTCCTCCCCAGGGAGGGAGAGAGGGCCCCAGCCTTTATGGAGACCACCTGGGTTCCCAGTGGGGATGCCCTGCTTCTGGCTGGCCTGTGAACCCCTCTGGGTCTCATCTGTGGATGGTGTCTGGATGGGACAGGTGGACAGAGAGGATGAATGAACATCCCATTTGAAGCAGCCCCTAGAGAGAGAGATAAGAATGTGTGGACTCTGGACTCAGCCTGTCTGAGCTCAAATTTCCTTTCACTCCCTCCTAGCTGTGTGGCCTTAGGCAAGTTACTTTACCTCTCTGTGCCTCAGTTTCCTCTGCTGTAAAACAGGGATAATAATAATACCTACTGCGTAGGGTTGGTATGAGGATTAAATGAGATTCATTCATTCAACAACTGTTTATTGGAGATCTACCAGCTTCCGGGCAGTGAGTAATATGGCAACAAGTAAAAGAGACAAAACTCCCTACCTTCAAGTTTTTAAAGAGGAAGTAGCATGACGAATATTATTTTCTTTAGAAAATGCTGGCACCAAAAAAATATAGCAAATATGATAAAATGTGAACAGTTGTTAAATCTAGGTGATGGGCAAATGGCAAATGGGTGTTCATCATCTGTATTCTATGCTTTTGTGAATGTTTGAAGTTTTTTTTATAAATACAAGGAAAGAAAGGAAAAAAGAAGAAGTAAGAGAATGAAAGGTAGAAAGAAACAAGAGAGGGAGGAGGGAGGGAGAAATCATTGCCCTTTTGAAACTTAAAATCAAGTGGGGGAAATAGACAATAAATATATAAGTATAATAGGCAGCATCAGTTAGTAATTTGGAGAAAAAGAAAGAAGAGGGATCAGGCATTCGCAGGGGCCGGGGGTTCCATTTTAAACCACATGGTCAGGGAAGGCCTCCCTGGGAAGGTGACATCTGAGAGTAGAGCTCAGTTCTCCTGGTTTCCAGGCCTGGGTCCTCCCAGTGTCCCCGTCCAGCTTCTACCCAGTGAAACAATCACGGTAAAAGCCCAGAATCCAAGACTCTTGGGATGGTGAAATTTTAGAATTGTGTCTCAATTCAAAATTCCGATGAGCAGGAAAGTTAATCTAAATTTTTATGACCATACCCTATTTCCTATGTGGACAGAAAATTAGTCTTAATCCATTTGGTTTACTCCGCCCATTCCATCATTTGCGTGCCCACACACACACTTCCCCTGTGATTGCATCTTGCTGAGAGGTTGTTTCAGGCCCTTTTTGGCTTCAACACACCACATGACCATTTCACCATTCAAGCCCTTCCCCACTCTCTACTTTTGGACTCTTCAAAGCTCTCTGGGGTCACGCTGACCCACGAGATTCAAAACATGCTCACTCATAGCTTTTTGTCTGGCTCTCTTCCTGATTTCTTATTTGGAAAAAAGGAGAGAGGGGAGGGGAGGGCTGTGCATCAGTCAGGGTCAGCCAGGTTAGGGTGCAGTAAAAACCACCTCCAATCTTGCTCCTTAGCCACTCATGCTGCGTGTCTGCTACAGCCCCACGCTGTGCCTCCTCCCTCCAAAATCCAGGCTGATGGAATAGCCACCACCCCCAAATATTGTAGAGCAGAGGGACGGAAAGGCATCAAGTCCCACCCTTCTCTGATCCACGAGGTTTCACTGTGCCTCAGGTCCCTTCGGGAATGGTCTTTTTGGGGAGAAAGGGGTACTTTTGAAACCTAAAAACTTGTTCTCTACTTTTACTGACATGTCCACTCCCTGAGTCAGTGGACGCTCCACGGTCTACCTGCCTGAGTCGGGACTAGAAAACACAAAAGGGAAAAACGCAGCCAGTCTTAAATTCCTAGATTTTGAGTATCGTGCAGTCTTAGATTGCAATCTAAGGAAATGGGATCTGAGAATATTACCATCACAGACTTTCAAAACTGAAAGGTCTTTGAATCCAATATCACTTCTCGTGCGGGAGTTGCCTCTCTCACCTTCACAGGTAGCTGCCAGCCTTCGCTTGTACCCTCTCAGGGCCAGGGAGCTCATCACATCCCAAGGCAGCCTACTCCGTTATGGATCAGCTCAAAACATTCAAACGTTCTGCTTTATAAAGTGAGCCAAACTTTCTCTCGAGACCTTCCAGTCCAAGTCCTTGTTCTTTTACTGGGAGAGTAAGGGTGAGGCCATCACCAGCACAGCCTTGGAGACAGGCTGAAGTAGCAGCTAGCCTGAAGTCATTGAATATTTCATGAAACCCTGAACAGCCCTGAGAGCCAAATCAATGATTCCTCTGATGCCTGAAACACTACCATAATGGTCTGTGGATCTCTATTAAGGAGGCTTATAAATAGTAGAAAGAATAAAGGCTTGGACTCAGACCTAGGTTCAAATGCTGACATTTTGATGCTACCGGTAGGTAAGTCTCATCACCTCTCTGAGCCATGGTTTTCCCATCTGTCCCATAAGGATAATAACAACAGCAACAATAATAGTACCTCCTAGGCAGGACTGCTTTGTGAATCCAATGGGATAATGTATCTAAACACCTGACACAATGTCTGGTACACAGTAGGTACTCAGCTTGACCTGGGTTCAAATCCAGGCCTCTTATTATTTGTATGTCCTGGGGCTTCACTTCCTTGAACCTCAGATTCCCCATCTGTCAGGTGGAGTTAATATTATTCACACCCCACAGGGTCTGATCAGGAATTTTTAAGTTCATATTTACTGATATAATGTGCTAAGCTCTTTATCTGGGTTGCACATTTAGTCCTCTACTTATTAGGTAGAATATTTATAAGCTCCCAATGTTAGTAATGGAGAAACTGTGGCACAGAGAGGTTGAGTGACTTGTCCAAGGTCATGGTGCTGGTGCCAGTCACTTAGGAGGTTTCAGGCTGCAACTAACAGAACACCTTGATATTCCTGACTTAAGATGGACTTTTGTGCTCAAAACACCTGGAGGTTGCGTGGTTCCCGACTGGTTGATGCAGGGGCTCAATGATGTCAGCCAGGACCCATATTATAGCTCCAGCATCCTCAGTGTGGTGGCTTCAGCCCTTACAGCCCTTGGCCCTGCATGGTCTCAACATGGCTGCCAAGGTTTCAGACATCATATCCTCACACAGCTACTTATGGGGGAAGAATAGGGGACCTTCTCCCCACAGCTTTTTTTTTTTTTTTAATTTATTAATTTATTTATTTATTCATGGCTGTGTTGGGTCTTCGTTTCTGTGTGAGGGCTTTCTCTAGTTGCGGCAAGCGGGGGCCACTCTTCATCGCGGTGCGCGGGCCTCTCACCATCGCGGCCACTCTTGTTGCGGAGCACAGGCTCCAGACGCGCAGGCTCAATAGCTGTGGCTCACGGGCCCAGTTGCTCCGCGGCATGTGGGATTTTCCCAGACCAGGGCTCGAACCCGTGTGCCCTGCATTGGCAGGCAGATTCTCAACCACTGCGCCACCAGGGAAGCCCTCCCCACAGCTTTTTATAATTGAAGCAATCTCTTCTCAGAAACGCCCCCAGCCGATTTTATTTCTCCTTGGCCAAAACTGGGTTACATTCTTGTGGAAGTCTGCTAGTGCGCACCAATCACCATATTCTTTCTGGGCACACAGTTGGACCACATTTCGCAGCCCCCTGTGTGGTTAGATGTGGTCATGTGACTGAGTTCTGGCCAATGGGATGTGAGTAAAAATAACTGCACCGTTTTCAGGTCTGGCTTATAGAAACCTCCTCCCCACAATCTTTGCTTTCCTTCCTCATCTTTCTGCTTTGAAAAGGACTCTGAGGACAAGGAAAGCAGAGTCACAAGACAGGAAGAGTCTCAGTCCTTAAATGGCTACCCAGGGCAGAGCCCTCTTGCCAAGACTTCTTGTGCAGTGATGTGAGGAAAAACCAAAGACTGGTGACGGAAAGCCACTGAAAGCTAATTACAGGTTATTTGTTACAACAGCTAGCGTGACCTAACCAGCCAATACACATACCCATTCCTAAAACCTGGGGACTGCGGAACCTTGAAGGCTTAGCTCCTGGGGCTGGGAAAGAGATTTCTTCTAGAGCACACTGCCCACTTCTGAACAAAGACAAGGCTCTAGAGAGAAAGATGGAAGCAGGAAGGGGAGTGAGCAATGGGTTCTAGACTTGAGCTGGATCTAAGGTCGAAGGAAGATGGGGCTTGGGGGAGAGCCGCCTTCCTCATGCACTGGTGCTAAGAGGATTGCATACAAGGAAGGGAGGGCTTCTGCAAATAGCCAGAGCTGGCCTGTCAGACCTGCTCTCAGTGGGGTCACCAGCCCCTCTGGCCACCCCAGGGCCCTTGTTGGCTTAGCTCTCTGGACCACACCCCATGGATCATCCTGCAGATGGCAGGCAGAGAATGGGGCAACTGTAGATTCATAACATATGGTGGCTCCGCCTGAGGAATTTGAGTGTCTTAGAACCCCTTGCTCGGGGACTCTTAGCCTACAGAGTGTCAGGCACGAAGGGGCCTGGCAGGCTGGGCCTGGCGGGCTGGGTGGAGTTGTTCAGGCTGCTTCTCCCTCCTCTCCCTGGGGAGGGGAATTTGCATGGTCATAAGAGACCAGACTTGGGCATCTCAATTCCACAACTTCCTGGGCTGGTCCCCTGGACAAGTGAGCCCACCTCTCTGAACCTCAGTGTTTGCATCTGCAGAATGGGGGAATAAAATTAGCTCCTTCCACATGGGTGAAGAGGAAATGAAATCACCGATATAAAGTGTTAAGCCGAAGACCTTGAAGCCAGTCAGTGCTCCTTAAGTGCTGGCTGCCCTCATCTTCGCGGGAGGGAGGTGTCCACCTCCGGATTCTGTCACTGCCCCCTCCCCATCCTGCATCTCCAAGGCTAGGGTTGACAGGGGCCACAGCACTCCCAGAAGAGCTTTCTCTTCCCCGGAGCAGATGTACTGGATGGAAGCAGCCCTGGCAGGGCTGGTCCTAGCCCTGACTCGTCCTCTTGCCAGGATGTCACCAATCTCAGTTTGCCAAGCTTCAGTTTCTTCACCTGGAAGACGAGCACAGTCCGCCCCCACTACCTCCATCACACAGATTGTAACAGAGCTCAACGGAGGCAGTCGATCGTTGGGCTTCAGTAGCCAGACTCCACAGATGCCCAGCCCTGTGTTCGAATCCCAGCTCTGACCTCCTCTCATTTTGTGACCTTGAAGATGTCACTGATCTAAGGCTTGGGGGCATTCGAATGGGTTAACACTGGCTCCTACCTCAGAGGAGGGATAAAATGGGACCAAGGATATAAAGTGCTCAGCTCTATGCCAGGGAATTGGAAGGGCTCAGTTAAGAATAGCAATTATTATTATCGCCTCTGGTCTCAAGATTTTGGAAAGTATGGAGAGGGCTATAAATCAAAAGGTTCTTAGCTCAGTCTCCATGAGATACATAAGAGGAAAGTTCCACCCTCACCTGGAGGCCCTCTGAGTCCCCCGATGCCCCCTGCCTCAGATGGCTCTTCCGGAGCTCACTTCTGCTACCCTCTTCTGAGAATTGGAGCCACGAGGGAGGCAGCATGGTGAGGGGCTGGGAGTCTGGAATTCTGAGTTCCAGTTCAGCTTCCATGGCTCTCTGGCTGTGTGACCCTAGGCAAATGCATGCAGGCCCTACCCTAAGGACCCATCGGCCTATGACATTCACTGACTCCTTCCTCACAACAGCCAGTGGCCAAGGAGGGAGGGTGTGGCTCTCTCTCGGGTTCAGGGTCAGGGTCACTGCTCTGTGTGGAATCTGGGCTCTGCCTTCCAGAACTGCCTCTCCTGATGCCTGGAATTCCACCATTCATGACTCATGCCTTTGGGAAATCAGTGACCTCAACCCGCTGTGTAATAACAATAACAGTCCCTCGTGGCTTTTCTTTGCTGATACTCCTGGGTCTCAGTTTATCTCAGCACGCTGCTGTGATGTAGGCAGTGAAAGTGAGGATCAGGGGCAGAAAGCGAGGCACCCAGAGCTACACAGCAAGTTAGTGGTCGAGTCTGGCATCCTGTCTCCTGGCTTCTTCGTCAGTGCTGTTTCCCTTTCAAACAACTTTCTTTAAAAATGCCGCCCCTGACCTTTGTGCAGCCATGTTCACAGCAGAACCATTCATGACAGCCAAAAGGTGTGAGCAAACTTAAGCATCTATTGACAGATGAATGGATCAGCAAAATGTGGTTTATACTTGCAATAGAATATCATTCAGCCTTTAAAAAGGACATTCTAACACAGGCTACAGCAAGGAAAAGATTATAGGACATTATGCTGCGCAAAATAAGCCAGTCACAGAAGGACCAATATTGTATGATTCCACTCATATGAGGTCCCTAGAGCAGTCAAATTCATAGAGACAGAAGGTAGCAAGGTGGTTGCCAGGGGCCGGGGGAAAGGGGATGGGGAGTTAGTGTTTAATGGGTACAGAGTTTCAGTTTCACAAGATGAAAGTTACAGAGATGGATGGTGGTGACGATAGCACAACAATGTGAATGTACTTAATGCCACTAAACTGTACACTTAAAAATGGTCAAGATGGCAAATTTATGTTATACATATTGTGCCGAAATTTTAAAATAAAAAAAATTTGCTGCTTCTAAGAGGAAGATGGTAAGTCCTAACATTTTGAAGGACATGTCACTTAGTTTACCATGATTTGTATCAGTCAGATAGTCTAGGTCATGCTGCTGTAACAAAGAACCCTCAAATCTGACTACTGAGTCAAGCACTTAACCACTGCTCCATTACTGCCTCTCACACCAAACCCTGTAGCCCCTGGAACCTTCTTCCTTGCTGTCGTAAACCTCTCCCTCCTCTGTCTGCACCGCAGGCCCAGGATAAGGCAATGGAATCAGTCAGATTCACCCTTGACTGGCTGTGTGGCTGTGGGCAAGCCAGCTAACCTCTCTGAGCCTCAATTTACTCATCTGGGAAATGGGGCAATAACAGAACCTCAAGGGGAGAATTCAAGAAGCATGGAAAGCATTTACCATGGCCTCAGGCATGCTGTCAGCCTGTGGGGATATTTAAGCCTCAGGCAGAGTTTGACCCTCAAGTTCAACAATCCCATGAGAAACACCTTCTTCCTGCCAACCTTGCGTCAGGGGCAGGGAATGGGTGGGATGGGAGCCAGAGGCTGTAGAGACAGTTGTCTCGAGCCTGAAATACTTTTCTCCCCAATAATCTGTTTTCAATCTCTCATTTCTTTTTTTTTTTTCTCCTTTTTAAAACTCATCCTGCCAAAAAACAAGCATGTAAGTGTGCGTCAGCTCCCAGCCCAGTCAACATATCACCCTTTGGGAATTTCTGCTTTAAATGCAGGGGTGCGGGACCCTTCAATAAACCACATGCGTTTCAACCTCCACACCTTTGCACGGGCTGGTTCTCCTCCCTGCCACTTGGTACCCTGTGCCCTGGGTCTATTCTGAGCCTGTTCACCATCTCTCAAGGCTCGGCTGCAGGGCCCTCTCCTGCAGCAGCCCCTCTGCTCTCTGTCTCTCCCGTGTTCACAGGACCCCTACAATTTCCCCAGGTCTGGACACATTTTGAATTCTTGTTTCCTCTTCTTATTTATCCTCTTTGAGGGCAGGGACAGTGTCATCCACTTCTCTGCCAAGTCTGAGGCTTTCATGAATCAGAGAGCCTTCATGACCACCATATCAGTGGGAGATGATGATGATGATTATCCCCATTTTACAGATGAGAAAATGGAGGTCCTGCGAGCAAAGGTGAGTGGTCACACCGTTGGGGAATCGGGACCCCTCTCCCCTAGGTCCCTACCTTCACTAAGCCTCCCTGCTGGAGGCTTAACCTGCATCAGCAGGGAGTGGGTGAGTGTGGCAGTGGCCTGCAAGCTCTTCTCTGAACTGTTTCCTCCTCTTCCTGGACACAGAGCTGGTCTACATCTCCCAGCCTCCCTTGCAAGGGAAACAAGGCCTTTTTGGTAGACTTTCCATGCCTCTTTGTGTCACCGAGTCCAAGCTCACTCTGCTCGCCTCACGTCAGGCCAATGAATCAGAAACAAGGTGTCGAGTCAGGGAATACGACTTTATTCGGAAAGCCGGCAGACCAAGAAGATGGCAGACTAGTGTCTCTGATAAACCATCTTATCTGGGTCTGGAGGCCAGTTTCTTTTACAGAATCAGAGAGGGAGAGGTGGTGAGGAAGTAAAGTAAAAGGGCCATCAGTCTTGCAAAACTTCCCCCCCCCCCCCCCCAAATGACCAGCCGAGGTGAGGGGATGTGTTAGTTTCTTTTTTCTTGCAGCCATTCACAGGTGCACAGGGTTCCCTGAGGCAGGCCATTATGTATGATTATAATAACAAAAGCAATGAAAAGCAAAGGTCAGAGTCAAAGAAACAGATCCAACAGGGAGTCTGATTTAGCTCTTCCCTGTTACATTTGCAATGCGACTTTGTTCTGGCTCCCCCGTTCAAGAGGTGGATTCTGTTTCCCTCACCTAAGGTTTGGCCTTGGGTCTCTCTCTAGTCAATAGAATGTGGTGGAAGCAACCTTGTGCTAGTTCTGGGTGCGGCTTCTAGAAGCCCTGCAGCTTCTCTCCGTGCCTGTGTCTGTTTCTCTCTGCTTCCTCTGCCAGCCTCAGGAGAACAGGAGGGCACGTGGAGTGGAGCTACGTTGTCACAGCCAGCTTTTAGATGACAGACAGGTCTACTGTCTGTCATCTACTGCTTTAAGTCACAAACATGGTCTCCACTCAAATTTTAAATGTCCAGTCAAGATACTCAAGGCAACTACTAACTTGATTTGGTTTTAGACCTTCTCCCCTCGTTTTTCCCGACAGTGGAGAAGATGGACGGAAGTTGAGGCGGGGTAGGGGTGTGGGTCTTTCTCCCTTTCTCCTCCCCTCCCCCACAGGAGGGGCAAGGGGGCTCGGTGGAGATGGCAGCACTGTTGTGGGCTCCATGGAGACAGTCATCTCTGCGGGGCTGCCCCTCTCCTCTTGAGGGTCCCTGTCGCTCCTTGCTCAGCCCTGGGAATCCAGCATTCAATGCCAGCCTCTTGCCCCTCTGGGAAGCCCTACAGGACAGGACCCAAGATGACCCCCTGCCAGCCAACCCCGCCCCCCCCATACACACACAGAGCCCCCATTTGATCTAGAAACCCTCCCAGGTCCCCTCGCCAGAAGTGCCACCTCTGTTTCACTGTCGCAGGTCAGAGCCCCTCGGCTGGGAGCTGCAACCCCTCCTACACAGCAACTCAGCAAGCACCACCTCCACCCCCGCTCCCTTCATCTTCTCCGAGTCCATAATGGCTAAAGACACGAGGCCGGGGATGGGTCCTGGTCCACTTCCTTTGTAAGTCCTTTGTACGTGTCATTTCTTTCCTATCTCTGTGTCCTCTGCTTAACATTTTGATATATTTAAACATACGGGAACATCACTTCTACCCTGTTCTCCCCTTGGTTTTTATTACCCATTATATCTTGAATATTCTTTCTCACCTTTCCTTATAGACACCTCACTTTTCAAGTTGTGGTAAAATGTACATAATATCAACTTTACCTTTTTAACCATTTTTAAGTGTACGGTTCAGTGGTATTAAGTACATCCACGTGGTTGTACAAACATCACCACCATCCATCTTCGAATGCTTTCCATATTCCAGAACTGAAACCTGTCCCCATTAATCAGCAACTCTCCATCCCCCGCTCCTCCCAGCCCCTGGCAACCACCCTTCCGCTTTCTATCTCTATGAATTTGACTCCTCTAGGTACCTCTTTTTTTTTTTTTTTTTTAATTAATTAATTAATTTATTTTTGGCTGTGTTGGGTCTTCGTTGCTGCGTGCGGGCTTTCTCTAGTTGCAGTGAGCGGGGGCTACTCTTTGTTGCAGTGCACAGGCTTCTCATTGCAGTGGCTTTTCTTGTTGCGGAGCATGGGCTCTAGGCGTGCGGGCTTCAGTAGTTGTGGCATGCAGGCTCAGTAGTTGTGGCTTGCAGGCTCTAGAGTGCAGGCTCAGTAGTTGTGGCGCACGGGCTTAGTTGCTCCGCGGCATGTGGGATCTTCCCGGACCAGGGCTTGAACCCGTGTCCCCTGCATTGGCAGGCGGATTCTTAACCACTGCGCCACCAGGGAAGCCCTAGGTACCTCTTTTAAGTGAATCATAGAGTATTTGTCCTTTTGCGACTGGCTTACTTCACTTAACATAATGTCCTCAAAGTTTATCCATGTTGTAGCATGTGTCAGAATTTCCTTCCTTTTTAGGGCTGAATAATATTCCGTTCTATGTATATACAACATTTTGTGTATCCATTCATACATCCTTGGACATTTGGTTTGTTTCCATCTTTTGGCTACTGTGAATAATGCTGCTATGAATGTGGGTGTACAAATATCTGTTCAAGACGCTGCTTTCAATTCTTTGGGGTGTTTACCCAGAAGTGGAATTGCTGGATCAAAGGGTGTATGCATTTCAGGGGAACTTCTTATGGTTTAACATCTATACAAAGCTAAGCACAAATCCTAAGTGTTTAGCTTGGTGAATTTTCATAGAGTGATCACACTCTTGAAACCAGTGCCAGACCAACCGAAGAATAGCCCACAGAAAGAAGCCATCATCCTGACTTCCAACATCACAGATTGGTTTTGCCTCTTTTGAAATCTGTATAAATGGAATCATACCATATGTACTATTTTTTGTGTGTGGCTTCTTTCTGAGCTTCATCCATGCTGCTGCATGTAGCTGTTCATTCCTTCTCACTTTAGTGCTCCTTGTGAATATACCACAATTTATTTATCCATTCTACCATTGATGGGCATTTAGGTAGTTCCTAGTTTGGGGATATTTCAAATAGTGCTGCTATGGAAATTACTAGTACAATGCTGTCCGCTAAAATATACTGTGATATATTTTATCACACAAAAGAATTGAAAGCAGGAACTTTCAATCAAGAGATTTTTGTACACTAACGTTTATAGCAGCATTATAACAGCCAAAAGGTGGAAACAACCCCAGTGTCCATCACCTGATGTTTGTTTATCCAAACAAAACATGGCACATAAATACAATGGTATATCATTCAGCCTTAAAAAGGAATGAAATTCTGTTACAGGCTACAACATGGATAAAACTTGAAGCCATTATGTTGAGTGAAGTTAGCCAGTCACAAAAGGACAAGTATTGTATGATCCTGCTTATATGAGATATCTAGAGTAGTCAAATTCATAGAGATAGAAAGTATTGATAGAATGGTGGTTACCAGGTCTGGGAGGAGGCAGGAATGGGGAGTTATTGTTCAATGGGTGCAGAGTTTCCATTTGGGATGATGAAAAATTTCTCGAGATGGATGGTGGTGATGGTTGCACAGCAATGTGAATGTACTTAAGGCCACAAAGCGGTACAGTTAAAAATGGTTAAAAGAATAAAGTTGAGACATTCACAGAAAGATAGACAAGATGAAAAGGCAGGGAGCTATATACCAGATGAAGGAACAAGATAAAACCCCAGAAAAACAACTAAATGAAGTGGAGATAGGCAACCTTCCAGAAAAAGAATTCAGAATAATGATAGTGAAGATGATCCAGGACCTAGGAGAAAGAATGGAGGCAAAGATTGAGAAGATGCAAGAAATATTTAACAAAGACCTAGAAGAATTAAAGAACAAACAGAGATGAACAGTACAATAACTGAAATGAAAAATACACTAGAAGGAATCAATAGCAGAATAACTGAGGCAGAAGAACGGATAAGTGACCTGGAAGACAGAATGGTGGAATTCACTGCCACGGAACAGAATAAAGAAAAAAGAATGAAAAGAAATGAAGACAGCCTAAGAGACCTCTGGGACAACATTAAACACAACAACATTCACATTATAGGGGTCCCAGAAGGAGAAGAGAGAGAGAAAGGACCCGAGAAAATATTTGAAGAGATTATAGTGGAAAACTTCCCTAACATGGGAAAGGAAATAGCCACCCAAGTCCAGGAAGCACAGAGAGTCTCATACAGGATAAACCCAAGGAGAAACACGCCGAGACACATAGTAATCAAATTGGCAAAAATTAAAGACAAAGAAAAATTATTGAAAGCAACAAGGGAAAAATGACAAATAACATAAAAGGGACCTCCCATAAGTTTAACAACTGATTTCTCAGCAGAAACTCTACAAGCCAGAAGGGAGTGGCATGATATATTTAAAGTGATGAAAGGGAAGAACCTACAACAAAGATTACTCTACCCGGCAAGGATCTCATTCAGATTCGACAAAGAAATCAAAAGCTTTATAGACAAGCAAAAGCTAAGAGAATTCAGCACCACCAAACCAGCTCTACAACAAATGCTAAAGGAACTTCTCTAAGTGGGAAACACAAGAGAAGAAAAGGACCTACAAAAAACAAACCCATAACAATTAAGAAAATAGTAATAGGAACATACATATCAATAATTACCTTAAACGTGAATGGATTAAATGCTCCAACCAAAAGACACAGGCTCGCTGAATGGATACAAAAACAAGACCCATATGTATGCTGTCTACAAGAGACCCACTTCAGACCTACGGACACATACAGACTGAAAGTGAGGGGATGGAAAAAGATATTCCATGCAAATGGAAATCAAAAGAAAGCTGGAGTAACAATACTCATATCAGATAAAATAGACTTTAAAATAAAGAATGTTACAAGAGACAAGGAAGGACACTACATAATGATCAAGGGATCAATCCAAGAAGAAGATATAACAATTATAAATATATATGCACCCAACATAGGAGCACCTCAATACATAAGGCAACTGCTAACAGCTATAAGAGAGGAAATTGACAGTCACACAATAATAGTGGGGGACTTTAACACCTCACTTACACCAATGGACAGATCATCCAAACAGAAAATTAATAAGGAAACACAAGCTTTAAATGACACAGTAGACCAGAGAGATTTAATTGATATTTATAGGACATTCCATCCAAAAACAGCAGATTACACTTTCTTCTCAAGTGTGCACAGAACATTCTCCAGGATAGATCACATCTTGGGTCACAAATCAAGCCTCAGTAAATTTAAGAAAATTGAAATCATATCAAGCATCCTTTCCGACCACGACGTTATGAGATTAGAAATGAATTACAGGGAATAAAACGTAAAAAACACAAACACATGGAGGCTAAACAATACGTTACTAAATAACCAAGAGATCACTGAAGAAATCAAAGAGGAAATCAAAAAATACCTAGAGACAAATGACAATGAAAACACGATGATCCAAAACCTATGGGATGCAGCAAAAGCAGTTTTAAGAGGGAAGTTTACAGCAATACAAGCCTGCCTCAAGAAACAAAAAAAACTCAAACAATCTAACCTTACACCTAAAGGAACTAGAGAAAGAAGAACAAACAAAACCCAAAGTTAGTATAAGGAAAGAAATCATAAAGAGCAGAGCAGAAATAAATGAAATAGAAACAAAGAAAACAATAGCAAAGATCAATAAAACTAAAAGCTGGTTCTTTGAGAAGATAAACAAAATTGATAAGCCATTAGCCAGACTCATCAAGAAAAAGAGGGAGAGGACTCAAATCAATAAAATTAGAAATGAAGAAGGAGAAGTTACAACAGACACCACAAAAATACAAAGCATTCTAAGAGATGACTACAAGCAACTCTATGCCAATAAAATGGACAACCTGGAAGAAATGGACAAATTCTTACAAAGGTATAACCTTCCAAGACTGAACCAGGAAGAAACAGAAAATGTGAACAGACCAATCACAAGTAATGAAATTGAAACTGTGATTAAAAGTCTTCCAACAAAGTCCAGGACCAGATGGCTTCACAGGTGAATTCTATCAAACATTTAGAGAAGAGCTAACACCCATCCTTCTCAAACTCTTCCAAAAAATTGCAGAGGAAGGAACACTCCCAAACTCATTCTATGAGTCCACCATCACCCTGATACCAAAACCAGACAAAGATACTACAAAAAAAGAAAATTACAGACCAATATCACTCATGAATATAGATGCAAATATTCTCAACAAAATACTAGCAAACAGAATCCAACAACACATTAAAAGTATCACACAGCATGATCAAGTGGGATTTATCCCAGGGATGCAAGGATTCTTCAATATACGCAAATCAATCAATGTGATACACCATATTAACAAATTGAAGAATAAAAACCATATGATCATCTCAATAGATGCAGAAAAAGCTTTTGACAAAATTCAACACCCATTTATGATAAAAACTCTCCAGAAAGTGGGCACAGAGGGAACCTCTCTCAACATAATAAAGGCCATATATGACAAACCCACAGCAAACATCATTCTCAATGGTGAAAACCTGAAAGCATTTCCTCTAAGGTCAGGAACAAGAAAAGGATGTCCACTCTTACCACTATTATTTAACATAGTTTTGGAAGTCCTAGCCATGGCAATCAGAGGAGAAAAAGAAATAAAAGGAATACAAATTGGAAAAGAAGAAGTAAAACTGTCACTGTTTGCAGATGACGTGATACTATACATAGAGAATCCTAAAGATGCCACCAGAAAACTACTAGAACTAATCAATGCATGTGGTAAAGTTGCAGGATACAAAATTAATGCACAGAAATCTCTTGCATTCCTGTACACTAATGATGAAAAATCTGAAAGAGAAATTAAGGAAACACTCCCATTTTCCACTGTAACAAAAAGAATAAAATACCTGGGAATAAACCTACCTAGGGAGACGAAAGACCTGTATGCAGAAAACTATAAGACACTGATGAAAGAAATGAAAGATGATACAAACAGATGGAGAGATATACCATGTTCTTGGATTGGAAGAATCAATATTGTGAAAATGACTACACTACCCAACCCCTATCAAATTACCAATGGCATTTTTTACAGAACTAGAACAAAAAATCTTAAAATTTGTATGGAGACACTAAAGACCCCAAATAGCCAAAGCAGTCTTGAGGGGAAAAAACGGAGCTGGAGGAATCAGACTCCCTGAATTCAGACTATACTACAAAGCTACAGTAATCAAGACAATATGGTACTGGCACAAAAACAAATATAGATTAATGGAACAGGATAGAAATCCCAGAGATAAACCCACACACCTATGGTCACCTAATCTATGACAAAGGAGGCAAGGATATACAATGGAGAAAAGACAGTCTCTTCAATAAGTGGTGCTGGGAAAACTGGACAGCTACATGTAAAAGAATGAAATTAGAAAACTCCCTCACACCATACACAAAAATAAACTCAAAATGGATTAGAGACCTAAATGTAAGACCGGACACTATAAAACTCTTAGAGGAAAACATAGGAAGAACACTCTTTGACATAAATCACGGCAAGATCTTTTTTTATCCACCTCCTAGAGTAATGGAAATAAAAACAAAAATAAACAAATGCGACCTAATGAAACTTAAAAGATTTTTCAAAGCAAAGGAAACTACAAACGACGAAAAGACAACCCTCAGAATGAGAGAAAATATTTGCAAACGAATCAATGGACAAAGGATTAATCTCCAAAATATATAAACAGCTCATGCAGCTCAATATTAAAAAAACAAACAACCCAATCAAAAAATAGGCAGAAGACCTAAATAGACATTTCTCCAAAGAAGACATACAGATGGCCAAGAAGCACATGAAAAGCTGCTCAACATCACTCATTATTAGAGAAATGCAAATCAAAACTACAATGAGGTATCACCTCACACCAGTTAGAATGGCCATCATCAGAAAATCTACAAACAACAAATGCTGGAAAGGGCATGGAGAAAAGGCAACCCTCTTGCACTGTTGGTGGGAATGTAAACTGATGCAGCCACTATGGAGAACAGTATGGAGGTTCCTTAAAAAAACTAAAAATAGAATTACCATATGACCCAGCAATCTCACTACTGGGCATATACCCAGAGAAAACCATAATTCAAAGACACATGCACTCCAGTGTTCATTGCAGCACTGTTTACAATAGCCGGGTCATGGAAGCAACCTAAATGCCCATCGACAGATGAATGGATAAAGAAGATGTGGCACATATATACAATGGAATATTACTCAGCCATAAAAAGGAACGAAATTGGGTCATTTGTAGAGACGTGGATGGATCTAGAGACTGTCATACAGAGTGAAGAAAGGCAGAAAGAGAAAAGCAAATATCATATATTAACACATATATGTGGAACCTAGAAAAATGGTACAGATGAACTGGTTTGCAGGGCAAAAATAGAGACACAGATGTAGAGAACAAATGTATGGACACCAAGGGGGGAAAGCCGTGGTGGGGTGGGGTTGGTGGTGTGATGAATTGGGAGATTGGGATTGACATGTATACACTGATGTGTATAAAATGGATGACTAATAAGAACCTGCTGTATAAAAAATAAATAAAATTCTAAAATTAAAAAAAATATTGATATTGTGTACATTTTACAACAGTAAAAATATGAGCCAGAAATGCAAATCATGTATGGAATTTAAAATTTTCTAGCAGACGTATTTTAAAAAGTAAAAAGAAACAGGTGGGGTTTTTAAAAAATTATTTAACCCACCTACCAAAACTATCATTTTAACACATCATCAATATAAAAAAGTTATTAGGGACTTATTTTACTTTTTTTTTCATATTAACAAAATCCGGTGTCTATTTTACACTTACAGCACATCTCAGTTCGGACCAGCCACATTCCAGGTGCTCAATAGCCACATGTGGCTAGTGGCTACCATATTCAATCGTGCAGGCCTGGTACAAGTCTTTCAATGAATGCATTTTGTGTTTCTGTTGGATGCATGTGTGTTTTTAATTTTGATAGATGTTACCAGACTCCCTTCCATAGGTGTTAAACCAGGTTTTAATCCCACCAGCAATGTACGAGTGTGTTTCTCCACACCCTCACTTGTATAACTGCCAATTTGATAGATTAAAAAGTGCCTGCTCCTTGTGGGTTTAACACAGGTTTCTCTTACTAAGGGTTAAGATCAGCATCTTGTTATATGTTAAAACCATTATGTTTCCTTTTCTGTGACCCATTGGTTCACCTCCTTCGAAGCCTGTGTTTTCTATTTCTCTGCACATTTCTCCATGCTCCCCAGACCCCACCAGAACCTGGTACTAAGTGAGCGCTCAGGGTCAAGTATTTCTGAATCGTAAGACAGCGGTAGCAGGGTTGTTCCCAGCAGGGAGGATTCTGTTGGCCAGAGTCTGGGAAGCAGGGTTTAATCTTTGAGGGCACACCGCCCTCTGTTGGCAAAGCTGAGTTTCTCGGCCTCACCTTGGAACAGAAGAGGAGGCTGGGCAGCTCTGGGGGGAACCAGGGGCTGCGCCTGGAGCCTGGGTTTGATTGCACTTCTGCTGTGTGGCTTTGGGTAAGTAACTTCACCTCTCTGGGCTCTCCAACTCTTTATCTGCAAATGGAAATAATAACCGTTCCTCTCACTGACAGGCTTGCTGGAGGAATAATCAGTTGATGGGACACGAAGGAGCTTAAAAGAGGGTGTGGCACAAAACAGGCTAAGTATATAATAGCTGGGTTTTGGAGGGTTTTGTTTGTTTGAATTTATTTTATTTATTTGTCTGCACCAGGTCTTAGTTGCGGCTCACAGGATCTTTTTAGTTGTGGCATGTGGATTCTTAGTTGCGGCATGCAGACTCTTAGTTGCGGCATGCGGGATCTAGTTTCCTGACCAGGGATGGAACCTGGGCCCCCTGTATTGGGAGTGTGGAGTCTTAACCGCTGGACCACCAGGGAAGTCCCTGGGTTTTTTTGGTTTGTTTTGTTTGGTTGGTAGCTAGAATTCTTGACTTTTAGAAAGTCCAGAGATGGGGAGAGAAAGGATGGCCTGGAGCTTAGCAAAGGAGGCAGCAGGTAGAGCTGGATATTCATGGGTCCACCACTGCCTCGCCAGCTTCCAGACCTCAGTCTCCTCTTCTGTGGAATGGCCACCTCACTTCACAGCAAGGACGGGACATGCAGCAATACCTGGGACCCTCATACACATGTGACCCCATTCCTGACCTGGGCAGGGCCCCAGCTTCCCTCCACATTGGGCCAGGCACACAGAGTGTTGAGCAAATCTAGGCTTAACACCCACCAGGGCATTTGGAATCTCCTGGCCTGGACTCTTCCTCCCAGGGACCTGTAGGGGCCTTCTGGAGACATTTTCCCCCAAAAAGCACCCCAGTGCAGGGTACCCCTATGAGCACATCACCTGAGCACCAGCTCTTTGGTGGCGCTGGGTGAGGACCATTTTATAGGAGCCAATCTGTTGTCCTCCTGCCACAGGGCCCTATCTTCGTATCTGCCATTCAACTCTTGCCTAATTGACAGTTACACTCAAGTCCTTCCTCTGCTCTAAAACCTCCCATGGCTCTCCATTGCCTGATTCCTCGCCCTGACGTTCAAGGCCATGCATGGCTTAAGTCGATCTGTCTGTGGAGGGCGTGCCTAGGTTGCATGAGAAGCACTCACTAACATCCTGCCCTTCCTTTAAGATTGAACTAAATGCCACTTCATTCATTTATTCCTCTATCGTGCATTCATTCATTCAACACAATTTATTAAACACATAATTTATTTATTGATACATCTTTGTCACCTACTAGGTAAAGACATGATACTAGGCCTGGAGTAGAAAGAGACTGTGGTCTTAACCAGTTGTAACTAAAATGTCTTAATTTTGCAAATTTTCTCAAACATGTGACCATGTAAATGCGTTGCAGAGCCCCCCCAAAGGTCTTGGAGGGGGGGGATGTAAATCCACCTCTGTGTCCAGCCACGTGGGGCCGTCTCCTGGTGCAGGAAGCCTTCCTTGACAATGCTCTCTTCCGCCTCTGAGCTCCAAGGTCTTGACTCCTGGCTCCGTCACCAGTTAGCTATGTGCCCTTGGAAAGTCATTTTACCAAGTCTCAGATTATTTATATCAAGTGGTAATAACGACTCCTACCCGGTGAGAGTTATTGCAGGAATTGCGTTAGATTAGGTGTAAAAGTGCCTGCACGTGGTAAGTCTGCGTTGTGTGGCGACTATCATTAGCAGCAGCAGGAGCAGCTGACTTCGGCAAGGCTGGCTCCCAGCAACTTGAGGGATCCAGAGGTTTGCTCTCTTTGCCCACTAGAGGGCACCAGAAATCACAAACGACATCCGGTCACTGCACCCTGGCTAAGCAGGTGTCCCGGAGCTCCCTAAGGGGGTAAGAGTGAGGGGTTTCCGGGCTCAAAAGAGACCCCCAAGGCCAGCCAAGAGCCTGACAGTTTCCTGTGTTCCTAGGTCTGGCTGCCAGTGGTGGAGGCAGGCTGCATCTGGCCCACAAGGGTCCTCATGCCCAAAGCCCTCATGTCCATCCCTCGCTGCAGCCCACAGCCCAGGACAGTGTGGGTAAAAGAGCTCTTGTTTCTGGAGCTGGCTCTTCACGTTTCTGTCTCTTGACCTTGGGCAAGTGACTTGACCTCTCTGAGCTTCAGTGTCCTTTCCTATAAAATGGAAATGTTACTGGTCCCAAAGAAGGGAAAAGCCTGTCTGTGGAGAGGGTATGGCCATGATTGTTTGTGTCGCTTTCACCCAGTAAATATGCTACAGTGTAATTTGCTGTTTCCTGCTGATGACAAATGTAATGTGTTGATTAATCCAAGTGTTGTATTGAGCACCTTACCATGAACCTAGCCCTCTACTGGTTAATGAGATTGACAAAAATGAAGCTAGGGGTTTTTGTTAGGGGTAGTGGGATTCTGGATGATAGATTTCTACCACCTCAGCCCCCCTCTATCCTCCAAACTCTCTACAATGTTGATGCATTGCTTTTACCACGATGGAAAAGGAAGAAAGGGAGAGACACTGACTGGGCACCTACTATGTACCAGATGTTTCCACGTCATCCTTCCTCTAAGACAGCAGGCTCCATGCAGACAGGGACCACCTGGCTTGCTCACCGCCGTATTCTCTGTGCCTAGCACGATGCCTGGTACATAGTAAGGTCTCAATAGACACGTGTTTAATGATCAAGAATGACTTGTGCAGAGTTTACACAGGAGGAGCTGAGGTTCAGAGAGGTTGTGTGACTTGTCTGAGGTTACCCAGCTAATGGGATGCAGGGCCAGGATCCTGAGGAAGTTCTTTCTGCTCACTGCCTGTTCTTCATCCCTCCATCCTCATACCCCTTTGTTCAAAACAGCTTATCTTACAAATACATACTTATGTAGTAGTGGTTAAGCAACAATCCCAAGAAGTAGGTGTTAGAATTTCCCCCATTTTACAGATAGGAAAACTGAGGCACTGGTCCGTTAACCAACTTGCCCAGATCACACAACCAGTAAATGGTAGAACCAGGATTCTAAACCAGGCATCCTGTCTCTGAAACACTTGCAGGTGACCACTCTGCCATGCTACCTCTTGGAGGGGCTGCTGGGTGTGAATCTTATCTTCTCGATGCCCTGGGGAGCCCTGGAGGACCCGGATCATGCCGTCTTTTGTACAGCCCCTGGAGCCCCTGGCACAGTGTTGGCATGCTGCAGGCCCTCAGTTCAGGCCCTCTGGCTGGGGGGTTTGTCCATCAGGGGAGGCCCCTTAGCTGCTGTTGCCCCATTTAGAAGTTAGTTGGTGGCCCTGGGTTTCTAGTGCAAGGTCATCTCTACCCTTTGAGCCTAGAGCCACCTGTCCATGCCCCACCCCCTCCTGTACACACCTGCCAGCAGCAGATGGCACTTTGAGGATGGGGGGAGGAGGCAAGAGTTGGACTTTGGCCCCTTTATCTGCACTCCTTTCCCCACTCTTAGACAGATGTATGTCCAGAAGTGTATGGCCTGTGTGCACATGGGCATACATGCACGTGAGCCCACGTGTACAGGGCGTTCCCGTGCACGTGCCTGTGGATATAAGCAGTCCTGTGTGTGAGTGCATATGTGTATCTGGCTGTGGTATGTGTGCTCCTATCCGAGGGTGCAGATGTAGACTTGAGTGTGAGCCCGAGTTTATGTGCAGCTTTGCACATGTATGTGATGTGGAAAGACAGAGCACCAAAGTGGAAGGGCAGCTCCTTGCCTAGTCTCAGTTTCCTCATCTGTAAAATGGGGACAGTAATGGTCCCTCACTGGTGGAACAGTGCCAGACACACAGAAAGTACCATAATATTGGCCATCATTATTATTATTATTAATAACCTCCCAGGGGTTGTGTGGAGATTCCACGAAATAATAGCTTTGAGGGTCTGGCTCAAGAAGTGTTTCTCCCATCATCCTTAGATCAGTTGTCTTTTTCTTCTTTCCCTTGGTTTTATCATCGCAAAGGTAATATAACAATGTTTTGGAAATAGAGGTGGGGAAGGGTGGGACACCTGTCACCTAGCACCCCATCACCCCCAACACAAGTAGTATTTTCTTTCTTTTTAATTAAGAGTTGTTGTTTTTTTTAAATTTATTTTTGGCTGCGTTGGGTCTTTGTTGCTGTGCACGGGCTTTCTCTGGTTGCGGTGAGCGGGGGCTACTCTTCGTTGCAGTGCACAGGCTTCTCATTGCAGTGGCTTCTTTGGTTGCAGAGCACAGGCTCTAGGCGCCCGGGTCTCAGGAGTTGTGGCTCGAGGGCTCTGGAGCGCAGGCTCAGTAGTTGTGGCACACGGGCTCAACCGCTCCGCAGCACGTGGGATCTTCCCAGACCAGGGCTCGAACCCGTGTCCCCTGCATTGGCAGGTGGACTCCTAACCACTGCGCCATCAGGGAAGCCCAATAGTTTTTTTAAATTAATAGTAGCTGTACAATATTTTATGTTACAAGTGTACAATATAGTGATTCAGAATTTTTGAAGGTTATACTCCATTTATAGTTACTGTAAAATATTGGCTATATTCCCCATATTGTACAATATAACCGTGTAGCTTATTTTATACCTGATAGTTTGTACCTCTTCATCCCCTACCCCTATTTAGTATTTTTATTTCTGCTATTTCTTTCCAGACTTTGTTCATAAGTAAGCTAGCACAAGGCTTGGCACTAAGATGGTGCTTTAAGCACATTTGGATGGATTAACAAACATTTGTTTTCAGCTTAGATGTCTAAATTGAGTATTTTCTATCCTGCTTTTGTTCCCTTATCATGGGCATTTTCTGTGTGACAGCCAGTAATTTATAATTATTAAAGATAATAGAAGAAAATTAGAAATTTCCCAATGCCCCCAAACTGGGAAATAGTCAATGGAGTTATGGAAGAGTCACTTTAAGAAATGTTGTGGGTTAATAACAGACATATAAGATTCTTTTCTTTCTTTGGGACAAGTTAGTGTTTCCATATTAGGAAAGGGGTGTCCCAGGATTTATCTGTCCCTGGACATGAAGGGGATGCCATTGAAAAAAATGAGACTATAGCCAGCCAGAAAAATGCAGATCAAAACTACAGTGAGATACTTCTACACACCCACTAGGGTGGCTATAATCAACAAGACAGACAATTACAAGTGTTAGTCAGGGTGTGGAGAAATGAGAGCACTTGTACACTGCTGGTGGGAAAGTAAAATGGTGCAGCTGCTTTGTAAAACAGTCTGGCAGTTCCTCAAAAGATTAAAAATAGAGTTACCATATGACCCAGCAATTCCACTTCTAGGTCTGTACCCAAGAGAAATGAAAACATATGTCCACTCACAAATGTTCATAGCAGCATTATTCACAAGAGCCAAAAGGTGGAAACAACCTAAATGCCCATCAACTGATGCATGGACATATTAAATATGGTCTATTCACACAGTGGACTCTTATCTGGCAATAAAAAGGAATCAAGTACTGATGTATGCTACACTGTGGATGGACCTTGAAAGCATTATGCTCAGTGAAATAGGCCAGCCACAAAAGACTTTGTGTGATTTCCATTTTGTATGATTCCATTTATATGAACTGTCCAGAATAGGCAAATCCATAGAGACAGAAAATAAATTGGTGGTTGCCTTGGGCCGGGAGGGGCAGGAAATTAGCAGGGGGAGGGGGGTGCTAGGGAATGACTACTAATGGGTACAGGGGTTTTGAGGGGAATGATGAAAAAGTTCCAAAATTGTTTGTGATGAATATAGTAAAAGCCATTGAATTCTATAACTTTAATTTATAAATTATATAAATTTATAATTTAAATGGGTAAATTGTATAGCATGTGAATTTTATCTCAATAAAGCTGTTATAATATATTTTTTAAAAGGATGGAAACCCAAGATGACAATGAAAATATACACCATCATTTATTGAGAGCATGGCCTATGGACCAAGTACTTGGTAATCTCATTTAACTTTCACAGCACCCTTGGTAGGTTATTTTCCCCACTGTACAGATGAGGACGAGGGTCAGAGGTTTTGAGTAAGTGGCCCAAAGTCACTCAGCTCTTTTGTGGTAGAGCTGTGATTTGAACCCAGGCTCATCTGGAAGGTCCATGCTCAGTTTGAAGTACTTTTGTTGTAGTTCCCGTTCAAGATGGCAACGCAGGAGGCTGCTGAACTCACCTCCTCCCACGGACTCATGGAATCTCCAGATACATATGGAAGAGTTTCCTCTGAAAAAAAAACCTCCAAAACTAGCTGAGTGACCCCTACGCATCGAGAGAATGAGAAAAAACTCACACGGAAGCAGGTAGGCGAGGCTGAGACACAATCTCACCATAAACCCCATCCCTGGCATGGTGTCCCACAAGTGGAAAGGAACTCAAAACCCTGATCTTCTCCCTGAGGAGTGAAGGGTTTGAACCCCACATATAGCACCCCAACTTTTCAGACCTGCACTTTAAGTACTTGTGTTGTCTTCTTGGAAGGGGCCGGGAGCTGGTGCACCCAGCAGGTTGGACAAATATGCAGCTTACAGGACATGTAGGGCCCAGGATCTGGGTCTCCTCCCTAGTCTTTATCTAGCCTGGGCAGCCAGAGATCATGGTCAGGGCTTTTTATCATTCCCTGAAGCCTTCTCCCAGCATCTCCCTGTTTATGGCCCCTTAAGCAGACCCCCAACAAAGGACTGCCCAAGAGGCCCCAGAACTGGCTTGGCAAACAAATGTGACTCAGGCCTCTCCAAGGCAGCATTCAAGCCTGGGCCCTGGGCAGCTCCCACAACTTCCATCTTTACTATATGGAGATAATAATACATGTGCACTAAGATGTATGGACAAAGATGTTCATCACAGCATTGTTTATAATAGGGGAAAACTAGAAAGAATTTAAATGGTCAACACTGGGGGACTGATTACTATGCAACAGAACGTACAAGGGATTAATACAGTGCAGCCCTTAGAAGTCCTGCGGTAGAAGAATGCTTCCTGACATAAGACGAGGTTCATATGACAACGTCAAGTGAGAGAAGCAGACACCTGCTAGCCATCCCCACTCCCCACCACCACCCAGGCCAACCCCTGCTTGCATCCTACCATCTAGCCACATTAAACCTCTTATGGTCCCCCGAAAGCCCCAGGCTTTCCCTCTTTTCAGGCATTTGCACTTACTGTCCCCTCTGCCTGGAATGTCACTTCCCATCTCTTCCTGTAGCTCTTTCAAACTGGCTAACTCTGGTTCAGCCGACAGGTCTCAGTGGAAACGTCCCTTCCCCTGGGAAGTACTCTCGGGCATTTGGGCTGGCGCAGGGCCCCTCTGTTCTCTCGCCACCCCTGTGGGTCCCCCAGCACGGCGTGTGTCACACTCTCTGTGACTGGACACTTAACTTCCTGCTTCTCACATTTGATGGCAGAAGATGAGGACAGACTTCCAGCTCTGCGTGACCATCTCACAAGTACCACGCTGGTCCAATTTATTGAGGATATCATGCTAATAGGACTTGGTGATCAGTAAGTATTACACATCTTAGCTGGCTCACTAAGACACACATAAACACACACATGCACATCTATATAATATATGGAGAGAGAGAGACGGAAGGAGGGAGGCAGGGAGAGAGAGAGAGAGATCTATGTTGCAGTCTTGGAGCAGAATTCCTTCTTCTCTGGGAAAACTCAGTTCTTGCACTTAAGGCCTTCAGCTCACTGGAGGAGGCCCATCTACATTACGGAGGGTAACATCCTTTTCTTAAAGCCAACTGGTTATAAATGTTAGTCACATCTTTAAAACACCTTCAGAGAAACATCTATACTTGAACAAACAACTGGGCACCAGAGCCCAGCCAAGTGGACACATAAAATTAATCATCACAGACCCTACTCCTGGTACTAATTACTTGATCAACCGAGACTCTTACTTGGAAACAAAAGAAACCACTCTGGTTCAAACAAGAGAGATTTATTCTAAGACATTTGAGAGACTCTCCATAAAGGCCAGAGTATAAGACCTTTCTTCTTTCCTAATATAAGCACTGAAAGTTAAAAATTCCCCTAGATACTGCTTTAGATGCATCCCACAAATGATGATATACTGTATTTTCATTTTCACTTAGTTTGAAATATTTTCTAATTTTCTTCACGATTTCTTCTTGGATGCCTGAGTTATTTATAAATGTATAAATACATTTCAAAATATCTGTGTTTATTTAGATATAGTGTTATTAATATATAATTCCATTCCACTGTGATCAGAGAAGACACTGTAAGATTTCAGTATTTTGAAATATAGAGAGACTAGCTCAAGGCAGAGCATAAGTCTGCCCTGGTGAAGGTGCCACATGCACTTGAAGAGAAGTTGTTGGGTATAATGAACTATAAATGTCAATTAGCTCAAGGTGGTTGCTGGTATTATTTAGATCATTGGGTTTTTACTGATTTGGTTTGTTACTAGTTGACTTCTCATTGAGAAACAGCTATTAAAATCTCCAGCTATTGACATTTGTACACACACGTTCTTAGCGACATTATTCACAATAGCCAAAAGGTGGAAGCAACCCAAATGTCCACTGATACATGAATGAATAAACAAAATGTGTATATACATACAATGGAATATTATTTAGCCTTAAAAAGAAAGGAGGACTTCCCTGGTGGCACAGTGGTTAAGAATCCGCCTGCCAATTCAGGGGACACAGGTTTGATCCCTGGTCCGGGAAGATCCCACATGTCGTGGAGCAACTAAGCCTGTGTGCCACAACTACTGAAGCCTTCCCACCCTGGAGCCTGTGCTCTGCAACAAGAGAAGCCACTGCAATGAGAAGCCTGCGCACCGCAACAAAGAGTAGCCCCCGCTCGCTGCAACTAGAGAAAGCCTGCACGCAGCAACAAAGACCCAACACAGCTAAAAATAAATAAATAAATAAGTTAATTTTAAAAAAAGAAAGGAAATTCTGACACATGCTACAACATGGATGAATCTTGAAGACATCATGCTAAGTGAAACAAGCCAGTCACAAAAAGACGAGAACTATATGATTCTACTTATATGAGGTCCCTAGAGTGGTCAGATTCATGGAGATAGAAAGCAGAAGGGTGGGATTAGCAGATGCAAACTGTTACATATAAGATGGATAAATGACAAGGTCCTACTGTATTTCACAGGGGACTATATACAATATCCTTTGATAAACCATAATGGAAAAGAATATGAAAAATAATGTATATATAAGTATAATTGAATCATTTTGCTGTACAGCAGAAATTAACACAACATTGTAAATCAACTATACTTCAATAAAATAAAATATATGCAAGCATATATATGTATGTATATATATATATATATGTAAAAATGAAAAAGAGAGAAATTAGAAGGGTGGTGGCCAGGGTCTGAGGGGAGGGGGAATGGGGAGTTGTTTGATGGGTAGTGTTTCTGTTCTACAAGATGAAAAAGCTTTGGCGATCAGTTGGACAAAATGTAAATATATATAACACGGCAAAATTATACACTTAAAATGATTAATAGGGTAAATTTTATGTTATGTGTATTTTACCATTACAATTTAAAAATTTTTTTTTAAATCTTCAACTGTTATTGTAGATTCTATTTCTCCCTTCAATTCTGTCAAGTTTTGAATTGTGCATTTTAAAGTTTAGATACTAGACACATATACAATTATAACTGGCATAACTTCCTGATGAAATGACCTACATTGATTATAGACAAAAAACAATATTCTCATATACACAGATTGGAATTCCCTACTTCCAGCCACTTCATGTGGTGATTAAAAGCATGAGCTCTAAAGTCAGAGAGTCCGATTACGCCACCTATCTGTTGTGTAGCCTAGAAAGGTTATTTAATTTCTTTGAGCCTCAGTTTCCTCATCTGTAAAATGGACTTCATAGCTGTATCTATTTCCCAGGATTGCCGTAAAGATTAAGCATAAACAGCACCCAGCCCAGAGCCTAGTACACAGTAAGCACTCAAGGTGTGTCAGCTATCATCATCATCGTTGTCATCACATATGTATGTGTGGATAGAAATCATAATGGATGAGGAAGGCTTTGGAAGGCAAGTCATAAGAGGAATCTTTGAAGGAAGCCAGGTAATCCTGGGCAGAGACAAACATGAGCACTGGCCTCACGTGTCTGCAGAGCTATAATGAGATGGGAAGAAGCAACCAATTATTTCTGGGGACCCTAGGGAAGATGATGACCCAAGAAGGAACCACAGACAGTGGTCAGCTTGAAGGTAGAACCCACCACCAGAGTTTTGACCTATGATAGTATCAGATTTGGGGGAGGAAGTGAGCTCCCCAAGCCAGGAAGTGTGCAGAGCTAAGGCTCGGTGGGCAGCTATCAGGGAGAGGATTCCTGCACTGGTGGGAGGTGGAGGAAATGACTTATGAGGTCCTGTCTTTGGCCTTGGTCTCTCTGGATAAGGCTCCGAAGGTTCCATCCCCTCTTTGGCCACAGCCAGTGAGAGGCCATTTCAGGATTACGGGCAATACCCTTCCCTCCTCCTGTGTCTGTCCTCTGTGTGATTCTATTCCTTGATCACAGCCAAGCTCCCACCCCACTACCTCTGGGCCTTTGCACATGCCATATCCACTCCAAAGAAGTGCATCCAGGTTTTGTGGACCTGAAACTTATAAAGCTGGGAGACCTTCTTTAAGGAAAAGAGAACAAAAAATCAGATAAGAATGTGAGTATTTAGAACCAGAAACAAAACCACAGCGAATTTTGTGTGTGTGTGTGAGGCCAGCATTGTTTTGCTTTTACTATTTTCATTTTTTAAATCTTTTTCAACAGAAACAGACTCACAGACATAGAGACACACAATAGAGACACACATAAAGACTACAATAGATTTGTGGTTGCCAAGGGTGAGAGGGGGTGGGGGAGGGATGGAATGGGAGTTTGGGATTAGCAGATGCAAATTATTATACATAGAGTGGATAAACAACAAGGTCCAACTCTATAGCACAGGGAACTAACTATATTCAATATCCTATGATAAACCATAATGGAAAAGAATATGAAAAAGAATGTACATATATGTATAACTGAATCACTTTGCTGTACAGCAGAAATTAACACAACATTGTAAATCAACCATATGTCAATAAGATAAAATTTTAAAAATAATAAATAAATCGTCATCTTTTTCAAGTGATATTGGTTTTTCAGTTGATTGAGGTGATATCAGGTATCTGTTTAAAATAAATTTTAGACATGCGCTCCTTGAGGGCAAGGAGTTTTTTCTTATTTGTTCACATCTGTTATCTCCCAAACCTCAACAGTGCCTAGACAAGTAGATAATTGGTAAATATTTGTTTAATGAAATTAATTAAATAATAATAAGCAGATGATAGCGTAAGTGTACCTAAATATGGCAAAATTTGTGATGAAAAACCACAACGAATTTTTAAAAGCTGATGAACACTAGAGAATATCTAGAAAAATAACATAATATTCACATTTATCACCTGATACACCTCTATAACATTTTAATTCCTACCTTTTGGCTCTATACTTTTAGGATAACCTCTTCATATGGCATTGATTTGTAATGTCATTTTCTTTTCCTTTCTTTTTTAAAAATTTATTTACTTATTTATTTTTGGCTATGTTTGGGTCTTCATCGCTACACGTGGGCTTTCTCTAGTTGTGGCGAGCCGGGGCTACTCTTTGTTGCAGTGTGCTGGCTTCTCATTGCAGTGGCTTCTCCTGCTGTGGAGCACGGGCTCTAGGCGCGCGGGCTTCAGTACTTGTGGCTCGCGGGCTCCAGAGCGCAGGCTCAGTAGTTGTGGCGCACAGGCTTAGTTGCTCCGCGGCATGTGGGATCTTCCCGGACCAGGGCTCGAACCCGTGTCCCCTGCCTTGGCAGGTGGATTCTTAACCACTGTGCCGCCAGGGAAGTCCCAATGTCATTTTCTTTAGAGAAAATAAGAAGATAATTTAGCCTTTTCTCCAGCACAGTTAACCAAAAGGTTTTTTTGTTTGGTTGTTTTTGTTTGGTTGTTTGTTTTAATTGTTGATAGTTTAGAAAAGTTTCTTTCAACTTCACAACTCATTATGGGTGAGGTCATAAAATTTTAGGATTGTTGTCAAATTTAGAAAAACATCTATCAAGTTTCTTTCATAGAGGAGGTGTAAGATTTCAGGACTTTTCATGTTTCCTTGATCATTAATCTTAAAAATCCTTTGAATAAGGTGCCGCCTATTAATCAGTTTGTTGCCAATGTCCTCTTAGCGATGATGTATTTTGAATTTTGTTATTTTCATCGATGCGGTATTCCACGACAACTTCCCCTTAGCTGCTAGCTCCTCAAAAATACCACCGCCGTGCCAGCAACACCCCAAATGAGGGGAAGTATGACCAAGGGGGAAGTCAAAGAGAAAAGAGTCAGCATTCTTATTCAGCTGCAGTTAGATTAGCTTACTTTGGCAAACTCTACAACTCCATGTGATCCAGAGTGTGCCTTGCTTGGGCCCCTCCCAGGTCACTGGAAGGTGTCTGGCAAGTGAGGGGCTCTGGAGCTTAAGCTTTGTAGCTTCATGGTAAGCCTGGTAAATCCATTTCTGCCTCTTCCCAGAATGGAGCCTCTGCTCCGCCTACCGCTGTTGCATGTGCGTTACAGCTTCTCATCTTGTCAATCTCTGTTCCAGCATCACTTCATCCAGGAGGCCTCCAAAATAGGTGAGCTGCCCCATGAGGCTGGAGGCCATGTCTGTCTGTCTAGCTTACCCTGTCCTCTCCGTATACTTGGAGCAGAGCCAGGTACATAGTACAACCAATGACTCCAAAGGCTGAAGTGACCTGCCAAGTTCACCCAGACAGTAACTGCCGGAGTTGGGAATCAACCAGGAAGGAAGGAAGGAAGGAAGGGAGAGAGGGAGGGAGGAACTCCAGCTTCCCAGACAGCCTGCAGGCCTTGGACATAGAACTGTGTTTCCTGCCAGACCCCTTCAGAGCCCGAGCTGGCCAGCTTCCCTTCCTCCATCCTGGATGGCTGATCAGAAGCCCCCAGAGGAGGTCATCTGAGTCCTAGAGCAGAAATCTCTCTCCCCAGCACCACGGTTGTGAAGCATAGAAAAGAGTGTGAACCTGGGTTTGAATCTCCCGGCCACTTCTTAGCAGCCGTGTAGCTTTGGGCAAGTTGGAATCATGTCTCTATGCTTCGTTCCATGTCCTCATTTCTAAAATGAGCCTTATGACCTCCCCTCCCCACCACAGGGCTGGCTGGAGGACCTTAGACAGCGTTAGATTAGAAGAAGTTTTCTGGCCCTGGAGACAGCACCAAGTTACAGGGCTCTCTTTGGTTTTTGTGTGTTTGAGTTTAATTTTTATTTTATATTGGAGTATAGTTGATTTACAGTGTTGTGTTAGTTTCAGGGGTACAGCTAAGTGATTCAGTTATACATATATCCATTCTTTTTCAGATTCTTTTTTCATATAGATTATTAGAGAATATTGAGTAGAGTTCCCTGTGCTATACAGTAGGTCCTTGTTGATTATCTATTTTATATATAGTAGTGTGTATATGTTAATCCCAAACTCCTGATTTATCCCTCCCCCCCATGTTTCCCCTTTGGTAAGCATAGGTTTGTTTTCAAAGTCTGTGCAGGGCTCTCTTTGTGAACCAGGGCCTAAGCAGAACCCTTTCTTTCTCTCTCCAGCCTGAGCCTGTCTCAAGCCCCCATCCCCACCCCAGTCCCTTGAGGGTCCTTCCAAGGCTTCTGCTGATGCTTCTTCTTGGCTGATGTCAACCAAGATGACCAACCTGCTTGTTATGGTAAAGTAACTCTGGACTGAGCATATATTCTGCCCTCCCACCTGCCTCTTGATTTGAGGGGATGAAGGGTACACCTCTGTCATGGGTGAGCCTCACACCCACAGAGGTCAGAAGGCGGCTGCTTCTGGATTATGAATTCCTCTCGGTGGGCCAGCCCTTTCTCACCAAGTGTCCCCAGCACCCAGCACAGGGCCTGGCCCAGGGTCACATCCAGTAAACGCTGGCTGGGAATTAAGGGAGATGCTGGGACACTGACCATCCCAAAGCAGTCACCCCTGGCTCACCACAGTGGCCACTGGGGAACAAGGGGTAATGTATCTACTGTGTGCCAGGCACCAAGCTCAGCTTTGCTGCCTGCTTCTCTTGTTTCCCCGATGCCCTGAAAAATAGGTACTACCATCCCCATTTCACAGAGGTGGAGACTGAGGCTCAGCCAGGACAAACCACTTACTTGAGCCCACCCATATGCTGAATGGTAAAGCTTGGAGGGGATATTCCAATCAGGGCTCCTGGCTCTGCTTACTGGTCTCCCTATTAGTCCTTAACCTAGAATTCCCCCTAGGAAGAATTTTTTCCTGTTAAGGAATGCTCCTCTGTTAAAATGTAGCACTATGGCAAATGAGTCTAAAATTACATTTTAAAAATTGAACACTATTTTCTACCCAGGGGTAGAAACAACTGTGAACTCCTCAAGGGAAGGAATGGGTTTTTTGTTGTTGTTGTTGTTGTTCTTGTATCCTCACTGCCTATCACAAGGTCTGGCATGAAGTAGGATTTCAATAGACGTTTGTTGAATGACTGTGTGAACGTGTGAGTGAGTAAATGAAAACAGCCATCTCACCAATCAATGGCCCATTCCTGTAGAATCATAGCTCATTTGGGCAAGATGAGACCCTCTAACCTAGTGGTCACAGACATAGCATGTGGGCTATACAGTTCATAAGAAGGCTTTGTGGGGCTTCCCTGGTGGCGCAGTGGTTGAGAATCTGCCTGCCAATGCAGGGGACACGGGTTCGAGCCCTGGTCTGGGAAGATCCCACATGCCGCGGAGCAACTAGGCCCGTGAGCCACAACTACTGAGCCTGCGCGTCTGGAGCCTGTGCTCCGCAATAAGAGAGGCCGCGATAGTGAGAGGCCCGCGCACCGTGATGAAGAGTGGCCCCCGCTCGCCGCAACTAGAGAAAGCCCTCGCACAGAAACGAAGACCCAACACAGCAATCAATCAATCAATAAATGAATAAATAAATAAATAAATAAGTTTAAAAAAAAAAAAAAAAGAGACCTGGCTTGAAATGTGGAAAAAAAAAAAAAGGCTTTGTTTAATCCACATAATATCTTAATATTTTTTTTAACTACTTGTCAATATTTAAAAATTAGGTTTCACGTAAAATCTAGATTTTCACCTTGTGGCAGAGACTTTCACCAAATGTCTACCTTTCTCCAAACCCATACCCTGTTCTTCCCTGCACAGAGAAAGACTCTGTTTCCCAGCCTCCCTTGCGGTTACGAAGATCATGTGATTACGTTCTAGCCAGTGGAATGTGGGCAGAAGTAATATGTACCACTTCCTGCCCGGTTCCTGAAACCTCCCTCCCAATCCTCCACACTCTTTTCTGGGTCTGTGGGGCGGGTGCAGAAGATCCAGGGGGGGACTCCTAGGCCTTAGAAGATGGCAGAGCCAAAGATGAAAGGAACGGGGCTCATCCATGGCTGTGTGGAGCCTCCACATTGGACTATGGTGGGAACAGGAAACACATCTTTACAATATTAAGGCCACGTGCTTTGGGATTTTTTGTTACAGCAGCCTATCTTGACTAATACATCTTCTCTTGAAAAATCAGAAATCTGGCAACACAGGGCTTACTTTTCTACGTGACAGTGATGAGCTGGACTTTTGTAGCTGTTGTCCCCTTCAGCCTGGCTGGCATTTTCTAGCTCACCTGATTCCTGCTCTCAGTCTGCCTGGCTTCTAGAGCTATTTGATTTTGCAGCTCCTGCTCAAATTCAATCTCTCCCTCAAACATATGGGGAAATTGAGGCACAGAGGGGACAAGGGGCCAGCTTCAGGTCACAGTGTGTTGGGGGTAGAGCTGAAACTTGGACTGAAGTCTCCTAATTCCTACTCCAGTCTTCTTCCTTGGGATCTTTCTTAGGAAGTGAAAAAGAGGGAGCTGTTCCAAGTCCAGTGCCCTTTTGGGGTGGAGGGGGATTTAGGTGGCCAAGAGGGAGAGGGGCGCCCCAGATGGTGGAGGGGGTAACAAGAGGAAGGGAAAGCCTGACTCCTCTGTGACTCCAGTTGGCATAAGGCTTAGAAATGCCCGACGGGCAGAGTGAGGAGCTGGGCCTGCAGGTCTGGTTCAGAAACCTGACTCTAATCGTCCCCATCTCTCTCCCTCTAGGGAAAAGGCCCATGTCCTTGATTGCCTAAGCTCCACTGACAAGAAGCAGGAACGAATTCTCCCTCCCAGACAGTCAAATCCCGAAAGAAATGAATCTGCAAATTAACATCCCATGTTGAGGTAGCTGTGCCAGGAATGTCCGAGTGGTGAGGGCTGGGAGGGAACCCTGTGAGGTGTGGACAGAGCCATCCAGGTGAGCCCACTCTTAGTGGCTGGGCTGGGCTGGGGCTTCGCCTCCCCCTCTCAGTCACTCTAATTCCCTAATACCTTGAGCACCTGTCAAACATACGTTTTCTGGAGGGCTCAGAGAAAACGCACCTCACCTGAGGAAACTTCCCAGCAGCCCTTCCCACGCTTTCCTGCAAGGGAGGCAGCATCTGCCATGGAGATGATTGTAGGCCTCTGTAAGGGTTTGTGTTATTAGTGTTTAATGCACATCCGGTGTAACTGCTGTGTAATCACTTCTTGAGGGCAACTCAGAGCTTTTGTGCCCAAGGCTCTTTTGGGTTCATGGAGTTTTCGAGCAAAGCCTTTCTGCATCAACAGCTCTGAACAAACTTCAAAGACAGAGGGGACTCTCTTTTCTTCTTTCTCTACCCAGGCCCTCAACTTAGTGATTTGTCTCTGTTCCTTTCAATATGGCGGCAGTGGAGAGGGGGTGTTGGATGTAAATTCAAGTCTCCAAGAGCCTTTCCCAGTCTAAGCTGGGGAAGACAGCTGGCCCTCAGTGGAGGAGGGGAGGATAAGCCTTGGAGAAGGTATGAGCAAACGATGCTTCTGGCAAAGCTGCCGTGGGATCCAGGCGGGAGTCTGGTCTGGGTAGGCGAGATCATGGAGCCCAAGAAGGATCTGTGGCTTCTCAGCCGCCCCTGGGCACCCACAATTATCTCTTTCTGGTGGGAGCCGGAAAGTCTGAGCAAAATAATTTAAGTTTAGCACCCAAACTCATTTAGTGGCAAAAACCCAACCTGATCAGTTGTATGAATATGCATACATTATCCTCTGCAGAAATATTAATGAGTTTAATTATGGCATGCTAACCCAGACCCCCCACTAGTATCTTTTTTTAAAGTTTTTAATTTTATATTGGGGTATAGTTGTTTTACAATGTTGTGTTAGTTTCAGGTATACAGCAAAATTGTTCAGTTATACATATACGTATGTCCATTCTTTTTCAGATTCTTTTCCCATATAGGTTATTACAGAATACTGAGTAGAGATCCCTGTGCTATACAGTAGGTCCTTGTTGGTTATCTATTTTATATATAGTAGTGTGTATATATTAATCCCAAACTCCTAATTTAATCCCCCCCCACTAGCATCTTACTATAACATATGGCATGTGCTTTTTAAAACCCCCAAACTCCCCAAATCCCAAAATGCATGAGGGCCCTGAGACATTGGTGTTTTAGATAAGGAATAGGGCCACTTATACATTCTAAGTGCTTTACATCCATTAACCCACTTAATCCTTGTAATAACCCTATGGGGTAGAACTTAAGATTCTTCTTCCCATTTTATAGATGAGGAAACCAAGGCAGAGAGAGGTAAAGTGACTTGCTTCACAGCTGGTGTTGGAGCTGGCGTTTGGACCCAGGCATCCCGGTTCTAGAGTCCACTCACTGAACCACTCCACCATCTGCCTTGCTAGGCAAGGTGGGGGTGGGGTGGGGTGGGAAACAAAAATAACCATTTTAAGCCTCATGTGCAACAAGTACACACCCAGGAGGGCATACAAGGAGCAAACCTGCTGCCACAGGTGTTGTTGATGGTAACCCAGCCATCCAGGTTGCCCTGGTACTGTCCTGGATTCAGCACTGGAACTCCTGCATCCTAGAAAGCTCATCAGGCCCATCCAGCTGGGATGGATGCTCACCCTAGTTCTTGGGGACCACGTGCCTCTTCTCTTATGAGTATTGTGAGCGTCAGGACCCACTGAGGGGGATTCTGGGGTCTGGGGATGCATACTGTTCATACAACATGGCTTCTGAACCCAAACCAGGATCTCCTGTGGGCACTTAAGCAAGGCATGGGGAGAAAACCCTGGAGGAGGTGCCGGCTGTGTCAGATTCACCCAGCGGCAGTGTGTCTGTCTCCACCTCAGCACCTTCCTAAGGGGTTTACAAGAACGAGGGCACTCTGTCAGGTTTTCCCCTTGAGTGCTGACTTTGGATTCCATTGTAAACACAGTGGGGATATACCCTTGGGGGGAGATTTACTCTGATGTTCCAATTTAGAAATGACTGGCTCACATCCCCAGCTTTGAATTTTAACTCATTAAAGCCCACCCCTGACTTCTCAGGAATGAGACATACCAGAGACTCATAGCCACCTGCCACGGGCTTGCCCAGTCCTAAGTGCAAAGAAGAAAGAGGCAAGATCTCCGCCCTTGAGAAGCAGGTCTGGGGCTGTAGAGGCAGGAGATAAGCATGCCCCGGCTCAGAGGGGGAGAAAGAGAGCCCCATGCGCTGAGGGTCCCGCGGGCTCCTGGAGCTGGTGAGGAAGAAGGGGGGTGGGGTGGGAATGCTATACAATCCTTCTACTGCTGAGGGCTGCCCGAGTGAAGGATGCAGGCTGGAGGCTGCCAGTTAAACATGGCAGACTGAACAGATAGATTTACCTTCACTGTTCTCTGGAGTTCCAGTATGAGGACATAAAGGCATTAAAAAAAAAAAATGCACACCTGTCCGCTGGGACAAAGAGACCGTGTGAGAAGATGACAGCAGATCAGAGGAGTCAACCACATTCTGGAAGCTGGAAAGCAGATGGTGAGTGGGGACTGACTTAAGAAACCCGAGAGGTTGAAACCTGACAATTTACGGGGAGCCATCAGGACACAAGACAATTTAAGATCTTCAGAAAGTCTCAGGGGTTGGAGGGACCAGGAATCTCCAAAGGCCGAGGTGCAGAGCAGAATTAAAACCAGAAAGGCTGGTGGGTAACCATCTGTGGGACAACTGGATTTCTTCTACCCCAGCTGGCACAGGCAGGGCATGACCCCTCCCCACCGGAGCAGGAGGCTCCCTCTCGGGAGAGGCTGGACCGTGATGATCTGAGAGAATGTTCACGCAAGGCTCAGCACAGGGCCGGGAATCTAGCAGGTCCTTGGTAAGTTGCTGCTGTCATTATTCTATTCAGCTGGCCTCTTTTTGTCTTGTTCTCTAATTTTCCTTTGGTCAGAAAGAGACTCAAAGACATGAGGCAGAAGAGGTGAAGTGGGCGGCAGAGGCTAGCTGCCTGGTAACACCCCCTCCAGCTAGCCACATGCCCTCCTCACACACTAGGCTGTTTGCCTTCTAATATCTACTACCTTCTTTTTCTTTAGTAACAGAATCTCCCTTTTTAGATAGCTACCTTTCCCCCTAGCTCCAAGGCATTTTCCAGTCTCTTTTGCAATTAGGTGTGGCCATGTGACCATATAAATAGTAGTGTTGTGAGCAAGTCAGGAAGTATCTTTATAAGAGAAGTGGTCTTCCTCCACTCTGCTCTCTGGGCTGCAGATGTGATGGCCAGTGCTCCAGCAGCTATACTGGACAATGAGGAACGGGGGCCACTTGCTAGGGATGGCAGAAAGAGAGATGGAAGGAACCATCTTCATGGAGTTGCCATACCAGCCTGCATTGCCCACCTTTGGACTTCTTTCACATGACAGAGAAATAGACTTCTTTCTTGTTTTGGCTCCTATTATTTTAGGACTTTCTGTTGTGTGCATCTGATTCTAATCCTGTAAACTTAAGTTGGGGGCAACCCCTCCCTTGTTGTCCTCTTTCCTATTCAGAGATCCTAGAAGATGAGAATCAGCAGAGACCTTAGCTGTTATGGAGTCCACAGGGCCAGGGGCAAAATCTGGCCCACAGATGTTTTCTTTAGCTCATACAAAGTTTTTAAAATCAGGAGCTATTTGAACACATTTTGAACATTAAAATGGCAATATTTGGCTTTTCTTGAATAATTGGAGGATCTGGCAACACTGAATTCATTCAGCACGGCAGGATTTAGTTGGAGCATCTGCTCCCTCATTGAGCAATCCCCACTTCTATTGCTAATATATATATATATTAAATTTCTATAATATCTATAAGGTATATATATAATATATAATATCTATAAGGCATATATTATATATATCATATGTAAGGTATATATATTACATATATAATATTTTATAGATACACATAATCCTGTATTATATATAAATCATATATAATCATATATATATATAATCCTATGAGCTAGTTTTATATATATATATATATACGCACACACACACACACACACACGTTATCCTATATGCTAGATATGTATATGGGTTACCCTATGAGCTAGGTATGTTATATATATACGCACTACCCTATGAGCTCGGTATGTAAATGTGTGTCCCCACTCAACAGATGAGGAATTTGAGGCTCAGAGAAGACTTGCCTAGGTCATAGGTCACAAAGCTGGAAGCAGTGGAGCCGAGACTCCAGTCTGCATTCCATGCTGGCTCTGTCAGCCTTTGAGTTTGCAACCCTTGATGTCCCAATCCCTTGCTCACAGTTTCTCAGAGGAAGACAACAGAGCCAAAGAGGAAGAAATGCTTAATGACCCTTGTCATATTGTATCAACCCAATGGCACTGGCCCCCCTGCTGCACTGTGAGCAAATCAGCTTGGGAATGGGATTCTTCTCTCCATATCCTGTGACTGGTCCAGAGCCAGCTAGGGAACTATGTGCTGAACAAATGAGGTGACCCACTCTCAGTCACACAGAGCCAGATGCGGAGCTGGGATGCAAACCCAGGGCTCCTGCCTGCCCGCCCAGGGCTCCTCCAGACCTGGTTGCTGCCCAACCTATCCTGCTTTCTTCGGGATGCTGACAGAGGTCAAGAGCATAGGCTGAGGTCTAGCATATTTACACTCAAACTCCAGCTTCACCTCTCACCACTTTGAGCCTCGGTTTCTGCACCAGTGAACAGAGCTAATCACTTACCTCACAGGGCCTCTGTGAGAATTTGATGAGATCACGCACATACCTTCTTTCGATAACCGGCACCTAATAGATACTCAATAAATAGGAGCTATTATTGTGATACATATTTTGTATGAGTGTGTGGGGTTAAGAGGGATTAATTTGCCTATGTCTTGAAATCCTTTCCCTTATGCTTTGACTTGCCCTCCCTTAACCCAAGGCAGCCTGAGCCCTTCATAGGACTGGACACAAGGTCACGCTCAGGCAAGGGCTTCCCATATATCTCAGGAGCTTGTGAACAATGATCTGAATTGTCTACTCACCTTCCATCATTCCACCAACATATAACGAGCTCCTACTCTCCAGCAGGCCCTGGGTCAGGGCTGGAGATGTAGGAGAAGTTGAACGTGTCCTGCCTTTGAAGACTATCCACCTGGCTGGTGAGGTTACACAAGGTCCCATGACTCTGATACGTGGAAGATGATGACAAGTCTTATGGGAAGGGGAGCAAAAGGGCTACCTTCAGGAAGATGCATTCCCACTCCAGCAGAGACTTAGATGCTCATCCACATCCGGGATCTCCGCTCCTTCCCAGCCTGGACTACTGCATTTCCCAGTCTCCCCTGCAATTCAGTGTGGCCACATGACCCAGTTGTGGTGATTGAATGTGGACTGAAGAGTTGTGTGCCGCTTCTGAGCCTGGCCCCTCAAAAGCCTCAACACTCCTTAATACTCTCTTCCCCTCTGAATGGCTGGAATAAAGATGAGCCCCAGGGTAACCTTGAGACCCACGTGTTGTAGATTCAGAAGGACTGAGTGGAGAGTTTCTGCCCACCCAGAATCGTTACATGAACAAGAACTCTACTTCTAGCATATTTACCAGGTATTTGTAACATTCTGTGTGTTACAGTAACTACCGTTACCCTAATACATCTGCCTTGAAAGTCAGATTTTTTTCCATTACGTAACTTTTCCCCTTCACAACTTTAACAATTACATTTAGTGCTGTAGTACTAAGTTACCAATGTTATTGTCACAACTTAATTCTTTAACTGGAGATAATACTCCTGACCAGGATTGTTTCAGATTGGGATATTCTTATTCATTAGTTCTGTGGGGTTTTTTTGTTTGTTTGTTTTTTGTTGGTTGTTGTTGTTGACTGGAATTAGATCTTAAACTAGATTTTTCAGGAAGGGTATGTGAGAGTTACAATTCCTGCATGTTTGAAAATAGATCTCGCTTCTCTTCACACAGGAATGATGTACTTTGTGGATAATGAATCTGGGGGAGGGTATCTCTCTCCATCCCTCCTCCAACTCTGTAGACATTGGCCCACTGTGTACTGACGTGGAGAAGTTCAAGGCCAGCCTGTATCACTGAGGGTCCCAGCAGGAACCAGGCGACACAATCAAACTGAGTAATTGAGGAGAGTTTAATAAAGGGATTATTTACATTCAGTTATAAAATGAATAAAGTCTGAGGATCTAATGTATAATATGGTGGCTATAGTTGATAACATTATTGTATAATTGACGCTTGCTAAGAGAATAGAACTTAAATGTTCTCACATGCAAAAAGAGGTAAATATGTGAGGTGATGGATGCATTCATTAACTTAATGGGGAAAAATCCTTTCAAAATGGATACGTATATCAAATCATCCCATCGTACACTTTAATCTTACTATTTTATTTGTCAATTATACCTTGGTAAAGCTGAAAAAATACTAAATTTGTATAATTTACAAATTATTTATTTACAAAGGAATTATTTACAAAGAAGTAGGTAGGTGTAGCTGTCAGCGCACTGCCCATATGTCCTCAGCGTCACCTCTACGTGGCAACAGCTGCTTCCTACTAATACATGAGTCAGCATCTCTGTCTCTCTCCCTTTCTCTCTCTCTCCTGCAGGTGTTTTCTAACTGTGCAAGTAAGCTTAGCCACTGTGTTGAGCAACCTAAAAACCCCAGGAACGTAACATCCTGGAGCAGCCCTCCAACAATGACAGTGGGCAGTGGGTGGATAAAGCTGGCAGCCTCCTTGCTCCTCAGTTGGATTAGCTCTGGGACACATTCTTCGTCATCTCCGAGTTCCCCTGAGGGACTGAGTTCCAGTTGTCCCGTCTGGTAAGCTGTCTGGATGTATTAGCTTCTCTCACGTCCTGTCTCACTTCTGCCCTCCCCTTCCCATGTTTCCTGGGATCTCTTCCCAAATAAACTACTTGTGCTCAAATCTTTTATCTCAAGCTCTGCTTTTGGGGGCACCCTAACCCAGAGAGCAGAGTTTAGGGAAAGCAATAAAGGCTAGTGCAGTAGCCCGAGGGGCAGGAGGGAATGGAGAGGGAATGGTGTGGAGAGGGCCACCTGTTGGGAGCCTTGACCTTGGTAGAGAGACACAGTTGACCCAGTGACTGTGTCGGGGGAGAGAGGGAATAAACATCCTGACTTCTCCCTCCTCCCACCTTCTGATCTCCTGCTGGTGCCCCCTATCGACCAAACCCAACCAGAAGTCGGAGAGCAAGCGAGCCTATTGGTGTTTCCGTAGTGGTCCGGCTGCCTGGCACAGCAGTAGCGAGAAGGGCAGAAAGTGCATCTGGAGGGTCAAAGAGAAGACGTGCAGCACACAGCCTGATTTTTTTCCTTCGCATTTGACTTGCTTGGAAAGCATAATCTTGATAGTCCAGGATCTGGGAGAAGGCTTTTCCAGGTGTCAGGATGGAGTAAACTAAGGGGCAGAGACTGGAGGGGCTGGGGTGTGTTGGAGCCAGCATTTGTTATCTACGGCTGCCTAACAATCCACCCCAAGACTTAGTGGCTCCAGATAACAGCCAGTGATTATATATGCAATTGTGTAGGTTAGGACTTCGGGCTGGGGTCAGCTGGGTAATTCTTCTCTTCCACATGGCACAACTGTAGTCGCATATTCAGCTGGCAGCTGTTCTGGTCTGGAGGGTCCAACGTGGCTGCACTAGTGTGTTTGGTTTCTTGGTGGAGATGCTGGAAAGCCTGGTGGACTAAATGACTATACCTGGGTTCTCTAGTGTGATGATCTCAAGGTACTTGGATTTCCTACACAGTGACTCAGGGTTCCCAGGAAGAATGTTCAAGAAGCCCCAGTGGCAGCTGCAAGACTTCTTATGACCTAGGCTCAAAGTCCAGGAATGTCGCCTCCACCACATTCTATCAAACAAGTCACTCAGTCCAGCCCAGGTACAAAAGGAGGAAAATTAGACTCCATCGGGCAATGGGAGGACTAGCAAAGAACCGTGTCACCTTTCACCAACCAGCAAGTCATCCAGGTTGACTAGTGTTTGGGGAATGTGCTGGGAAGGGATGGGACTGATGTTGGAGAGGGACTGGAATGTCATGACAGGGGCTGGGGAGACAGTAATAAGGTGGAGAGTGAAGGTTCTGGAGTCAGATTCAAATTCAAATCCCAGCTCTGCCATGTGTAACACATGTGCCAAGCAGGCTGTCCTTTCTCTGAGCCTCAGGGTTCTCATCTGTCAAGTGGGACCCATTCCTACTTCACAGGACGCTGTAGAGATTAAATGGGATGGTGCTTATGAAGTGCTTCCCAGAATACCTGGTTCCAAGTATGTCTCAGTAAACAGGAGCCATTATCATGTACCCTGAGTGACACGGGGAGCCAGGAAAGGATCTTACAGAAAACCCCTCTGGCTTCAACAATGTATCCAAAGGATCATTTTTGACCCGCTCTCGCCCTTACTCTCACACAACCCAACACAAGCCCAGCTGATTTTACACCCTAAATGTAGCTTGAATCTGATTTTCCCCGTCTCCCCCACTGTCACGGGCATGTCCACCCAGACCCTGCAGTTGCCTCCTTCCTGCTCTCCCACGCATCCTCTGGCCCCTCGGCAATGCCTTCCCCTCAGAGCAGCGAGCCCAGGCTTCATCTCCAGCTGCACACGAACCACATGGGGGATGGTGTTCAAGTACAGACTCCAGTTCAAAAGGGCTGGGATGGGGTCTGAGAGTCTGTGGTTCTAATCTGCTCCTAGGTGATAACGATGCTGATGATTTCAGGACCACACTTGGAGTAGCTGCTGGAGAATGTTTTTTCCAAATAAAAGTTTAACCTCATCTTGCCTCCACTTAAAACCCTCCATTGATTTTCCAGTGCTCTCAGGGGAAAGACCAAATCCTCACCACATCCCACAGGCCCCATGTGATCTGGTTCTTGCCTGACTCTCTGGCCCCTTGCCCTCCACTCTCCCACTCCCTCTTTCCCCCTTATTTATTGTTCATGTATTTATTCTATAATGAAATAGCAGCATCATCCCACCCAAGTACTGGAACACCACCAATAACCTGAATGTACCTGTACGCTCCTCCCTGCCCCCTCCTCCTTCCGCATTCCCTTGAGATAACCATTCTTCTCAAATTTCTGTTTATCTTTCCTTTGCTTTAAATTTTTCTTCTACTGATGCATTTTTGTCTAAACATGCATATTTTTGGTTTTGCTTTTATTATACATTCTAAAAGTTGCACCATAGAGTATGTAGTTTTCTGCAACTTATTTTTTTTTCAACATTGTTTGTGAGATAGATCTGTGTTGTTGTCTGCTGAAGTTCATGCAGTTTTACTGCAGTATAATATTCCATGGTGTGAATATTCCAGTTTATTTGCCCACCCGCCTGTGGATGGGCATCTGGGTGTTTCCAGTGTTTTTGCTATTAGGAACAGCGCTGGTGGGAACATTCTTGTAGGCTTTCTCCGGCTGCACCATGGGCCGGTTTTTCAAGGGTAAATGCCTAGGAGGGGATTCGCTGTGTGCCCCCTCCTCTCTCTTCATTCCCCAGCTCCCTGGGGTCTCGCACATAGAATGCCCTCTCCATCTCGGCTGCCCTCTTCCACTCCACCTGCACCCACCCCGACCCCCTTCACCTGGTAAACTCCGTGTCCTCAGAGAAGCCTTCCACCACCTGTAGGCCACAGCTGGCCCCCATTAAAGCTTCCTGATTATACATTTACGTTGTGTGATTCTGCGATGAGCGCGTGTCTCGCCCGGTAGAGTGCGAGCCCCACGCGGTTTGTGAAGCGCACCGGTTCCCAGCTTCCAGCTCGGGCCTGGCACACTGCAGGCGCCCAGGCAGTAGCGTGACCGTGCCACAGGGACCGGGCAGGAGGCTGAGCCCGGCCAGGCGGCTGCAGCCTGAGCCCACAGGTGCCTCCAACCCGGCGTCCCGGTCAAGCGATTGGGGGCGGGCCGCGGCCCCGAGGTGGCTCGGGTACGTCCCCGCCGCCCTGCAGGAGTTCCAGGAAATGCACTGCGCGGGTCTGCTGGGCGGGGCGGGGGCTCCGGCAAGGGGGCGGGGGCGGGGCCCGGGGCAGGCGGGGTGGAGCCGGGCCCCATTAAGAAGAGCTTGGCGGGCCGCGGTCACTGCAGGCCCCCGGGAAAGCGGACCGGCCATCGACCCAGCGGGGACCACCGATCTTCGGCGGAGGGAGCAGCGCCGGGGTGCACGCTTGGCACCATGGCCCAGACGCCAGCTTTCGACAAGCCCAAAGTGAGCGCGGGCGGGGGCTCGGGGTCCGGGGTTCAGCGTCCGGGTCCTTGTCTGGCTGGAGGGCTTAGGGGCCTCCACGGCCGGGGAGCAAACGGGGCCCCTGCAGGCGGTTTCTTCCCTCAGCTCAGGCCCTCGCCCGCCTCCAGGCCGTTTAATGAGAGGCAAAGAGACAGGAAGAGTCCTGAATCGGGAGGCACCCCTGGCTGGCTTCCAAGTTTTGCTTCTGCCTCTGATTTGGCCCATCTGGGTCTCAGTTTCACTATCTGTCAGATGGGCGTCCTAGCACTGCCGGCGCTGAGCAGCCTAGGCAGGTGGCTTAAGCTCTCTGAACCTCAGCTGTAAAATGGGGCCCGGTTTCTACACCCATAGGCACCTAGTGTTGTGGACAACACATACTGAGTGCTGGGTGAATGGAAACAGCTTTATACTCCAACACTATGAGACGGTTTTTGAGTGCCAAGGAGCCTAGGTTTGTGCACGTGCCTGTGAGAGCAGTGGGCCATGCCAGAGACAGGAGGGAGGGGAGCAGGGCACCCCTCTCTACACACTAGAGGGGCTGGGTGGGCCTTAGGCCTTGGGCCCCGGTAGGGTTCACTTGGGGCCAAGCCACGGCCACTAGCCCCAAGGGATAAACCCCTTGTCCCTCCTCCCACCAGCTGTGGCGTCTTGGGAATGGTGGGTTCAGGGAGGGTCTGGGCCCACTTGGTGGGCTTTGGAGCACTGAGATTCAGTCCAAGGAAGGCAGGGGTCCAGGAGTCTGTTCAGCAGGGTGAATCAGCTAGTAGGGTTGAGACTGCTGGGGGTGGGTTAGGGGAAGGAGTGAGCTGCAATCAGCTTCAATTTACCTCTGAGAAACAGGTGTGAGTGATGACGGCAGATATCATCGGAAAAGCGTTGGTGAGAATCCTTGGGGAAGTGGGGAAGTTGAGGGGGGACTCTGAGGAGGTGAGGCCTGGCCCCCACTTCTGATGCCCCTACCAGAGGGCAAATGCTCGCTACTCCCTGCCAGACGTTGCAGGCACTGGGGCTGAGCTCCTGCATCCCCCATGCCTCCTTCACAGCTCGTCTGGATGCCCCATGCCCCATCATTAGTTCTTCTTTCCTTTGAAGGCTTTCCACCCCCCCCCCACCCCGGCCACACCGCGCGGCTTGCGGGATCTTAGTGAAAGCACGGAGACCAAACCACTGGATGGCCAGGGAATCCCCTTTTTTCCTTTTTTTAATGCTTTGGGATTCCCTCTGCCGTTGGGCTGGGGGATCACCTTACCCTGATAGGAATCCCAAGGCAGTAGACACTCCTTGACTGGGAGTGAAATAGGGGTTATGGAGAGAAATAATAGGCAACCCTTCTGTAGAACTTGCTATATGCACCAACTCGATCTTTGCAATACTTTTACAACAGGCTTATGAGGGAGGGACTATTATTATCATGCCCATCTTTTTGGCCTCTCCCAATCCTCTCTGCTTCAAGCTGGCAGGTCATTTCCCCTCTCTGGGCCTCAGTTTCTACACCTGGGAAATGGGCTCCACCTGCCATGGGGGTGTCCAAAGGTTAAAAGGCAATGCTTGGGAGGGAAGGTAGAGTGTAACCCATTATGTACGTGAGATGTCATACATTTTATATTATTGTGAGGAGGGAACGTGCCTGAGCTGGCCAGCGAAGCCAGGAGTGTGAATCTCAGAGCCCCTGTGACCAGAGCCAGTTCCCTGCCTTCCCATGGGTGGAGTAGCTAGTAATGAGAACCAGTAGTATTAACAGCTAGAGCTTATTGAGTTGAATTATTGCTCGGTGCCAGGCACCATTCTGAATACATTAACCTTCATTAATTCATTTGATCCTAGCAATGACTCTGGGAGGTAGCTGGTGTCATCGCATTTTATAGATGATCAGAGAGGCACAGATTAACTAGGCCTACGATCACACAGCTAGGATGTGGCCAAGCTGGGGTTTGAGCCCAGGGTGGGCTGGCTTCGAAAATCCCATGCCCTAGCCAGCTTTCCTGAAATGCCTCTGCAGAAGCCTTCGGGGGGTGGCGGTGCCAGTGCCCCAGGTGTGAGCCTCTCTGGGACAGGAGCCTCTGCTGGGCTCTTTGGCTTCTCATACCTACCACCAGGTGAGGCTCAGGACTGGCCAACTTTGAGAAGGCAGAGCAAGGCAGTGTTTTCCAAACTTTAATGTATAGTCACATCACCTGACGTTTGTCAACGTTCAGACTCTGAATCAAGAGATCTGGGATGGGGCCTGAGATGCTGTGCTCCTAACAAGCTCCCAGGAGATGCTAATGCTGCTGGGCCGTGGACCACACTTTGAGTAGCAAAATCCTAGGCGGCTGCCTACCTGCTCTGATTGTGTTGTTCCAACAAGTAGCTCCCTGAACACCTGCTGGGCACTGGAGGAGGTACAAAGGGGGGTGGAGGGGTGGCCCTTATCAGTCTGTTTCCACACGAGGCAAGGCTGGAAAATCCCATAGCCCTCAGGAGTTCAGCGTCGTGCAGAGCAACAGTGATCACATGCCTGTCATTATAATAACAGTAACAATGCTGCCATTTGAGTGTTCGTGGGTACCAGGCACCTTCAGTGATTTATCTCACAGAGTCCTCTGGACAACTCAACAAGGCGGATGTTTTCGTCCCCATTTACAGATGATGAAATTAAGGCCTGAAAGGTGAAGTGGCTTGTCCAAGGCTACACAAAATCTGACAGCCTTGAAGCTGTAGGCTAGAGAGCGAGCTGGTCCAGGCTGGAACAGCCCAGTCCCTTCCTAATGCAGAGAATTGAGGCTAAATGTCCAACATACTTTTCTTTCTCATATTTGAATGTTTACTCCGTTTCAGGCACTGTTCTAACTGCTTTGCATATAGTAACTCATTTAATGCTCAAAACAGCCCTTTAAAGTCCTACTATTATCTTCATATACATATAAGGAAACTGAGGCTCAGAGAGGGGAAGGAACTTGTCAAAGTCACACAGCCAGAAAGCAGCAGAGTTAGACTTGAACCCAGACCTACCTAAGACTGAAGCAGGTGCTGTTGACTGCTTTGCTGATTTACACCCCACTTTGTAAATCGGGGTGGCTGTGGGATTCGGATAGACTGAGCTTGGATCCTTGCCTCACCACTCATCAGCTACAAGGGCTCAGGTGGACAATTCCCTGAGCCCCAGCTTCCTTCTCTGTAAAATGGGCTGACAAAGCCAAGGTCACAGTGTTCTTGGGGGAAACGGATGCTGGTTAGGGCTTGTGAAGCACCTGGCTGGCGCAGCAGGCCCTCGGGTGTGCATTTCCTCCCTGGGGGCCCCGTTGGGGGCTGCAGTGGCCTCTCTCCACCTGCATCTCTTTCTCTCTCTCTCTCTTCCTCTCCCTCTCTCTCTCTCTCCCTCCCCCTCTCTCTCTCCCTCCCCCTCTCTCTCTCCCTCCCCCTCTCTCTCTCCCTCCCCCTCTCTCTCCCCCTCCCCCCCTCTCCCTCCCCCTCTCTCTCTCCCTCCCCCTCTCTCTCTCCCTCCCCCTCTCTCCCTCCCCCTCTCTCTCCCTCCCCCTCTCTCTCTCCCTCCCCCTCTCTCTCTCCCTCCCCCTCTCTCTCTCCCTCCCCCTCTCTCTCTCCCTCCCCCTCTCTCTCTCCCTCCCCCTCCCTCTCTCCCTCCCTCTCTCCCTCCCCCTCTCTCTCCCCCTCCCCCCCTCTCTCCCCCTCCCCCTCTCTCTCCCCCTCCCCCTCTCTCTCCCCCTCCCCCCTCTCTCCCCCTCCCCCTCTCTCTCTCCCTCCCCCTCTCTCTCTCCCTCCCCCTCTCTCTCTCCCTCCCCCTCTCTCTCTCCCTCCCCCTCTCCCTCCCCCCTCTCTTTCTCCCTCCCCCTCTCTCTTTCTCCCTCCCCCTCTCTCTTTCTCCCTCCCCCTCTCTCTTTCTCCCTCCCCCTCTCTCTTTCTCCCTCCCCCTCTCTCTTTCTCCCTCTCCCTCTCTCTCTCCCTCTCTCCCTCTTTCTCTCTCCCTCTCTTTTTCTCCTTCTCTCTCTCCCTCCCCCCCCTCTCTCTTTCTCTCTCCCTCCCCCTCTCTTTCTCTCTCCCTCTCTTTCTCTCTCCCTCTCTTTCTCTCTCCCTCTCTTTCTCTCTCCCTCTCTTTCTCTCTCCCTCTCTCCCCCCCACTCTCTCCCCCCCACTCTCTCCCCCCCACTCTCTCCCCCCCACTCTCTCCCCCCCACTCTCTCCCCCCCCACTCTCTCCCCCCCACTCTCTCCCCCCCACTCTCTCCCCCCACTCTCTCCCCCCCACTCTCTCCCCCCCACTCTCTCCCCCCCACTCTCTCCCCCCACTCTCTCCCTCCCCCACCTCTCTCTCCCTCTCTCTCTCCCTCCCTCTCTCTCTCCTCTTGTCTTCCAGCCACAAAGTCCACTGTGTTAGCACTGCTTTGGGCTTTTGGTGCTTTTCTGTTACCGGAGCCACCTGTTAAAAGAAAAATGCCCCTGGCTGGGAAGAGCGCGTGCTGTGGCAGTTGGGAGGGAGGGGAAGAGTGAGATTGGGTTTCACTGAAGCCTTTTGTTTGACAGAGGAAGAAGCAAGGACCAGAGAAGGAAAGTGCAGTGTCTGTGGTCCACACTGAGGCAGGACAGGCCAGCCAGCCTCCTGATTCCACATCTGACCTCAGGGTGGGCTTGGCCTGGGTGGGAAGGGGCCCTGTGAGCTGGAAGAAGCCTGTCCGTCTGCCCTGTTGTCCTAGGGGGTGCCCCCTGGGCCAGGGAAGGGTAGGACTGTGGCCTGGTTTTGGACAGGGGAGAAGAGTAAGCCAGGGCGGCCAAGGTGGGGTTCCAGCCTACATTTACCCAGAGTGTTGGGACCAGGCTCACCCACACTCCTTAGCGTTCTTAGGCTCCAGAGCAGCAACGTGGGGGAAGAGACAGTCTCTAGGGGTCTTGAGTGAGTGGCTTCTCTGTGCCTCAGTTTCCCCATCTGTAAAACGGGGATCATATTTGTATCCACCCTACATAAAATGCCAAGTGCAGACCTGGGTCAGGGGGCAGGCCAATGCCAGCTGCTATTGATCAGCCTTGTCGTGGTTATTAATCGTGTTTAGATTTTACCAGTGCTGACTCAGCACCGATATGCAGCATGAACAGAGTGTGCCGTGGTGGTTATGACCTCCCGCTTTAGAGTCACACAGCTTCCCGGTGTGGCACTCATTAGACTGTGCCCTAGGGCAAGTTCCTTAATCTCTCTGAGCCTCAGACTTCTCACTTATAAAATGGGGGTAACTGTGCGAAGTTCCTAGGCTGCTGTTCAGCAGGATGTCCCCCTGGCTGAGGACACACCTTGCCTTCTGTGAAGCCCCTGGGGAAGCTCACAGAGGCAGCAGAGGGCTTGGTTGGGCCCTGAGTCAGCAGGAGGCACTGAGGGCCTGCTAGGCCCCTTCTGCTCTGTACCTCGGAGCTATAGGAGCCCAGATGCGGCTGAGCCCAGAGGACTTGCGTGGAGGAGGCGTGACTGAAACAGTGTCAGACCTGGAGCTGCTCTGTCTCCTGGCTTCACCCCAAAAGTCAGCTGAGAGGCTGTGGTGGCATGAGGGCACTGACCTCTGGTTCTGCCCAGCTCCATGCCAAGAGCAGGGCTAAGAAGGGAAGTGGGCACCTGTGGCTCATCCAGGTTCTAACTGCAGTGCCCGGGTTCTGGGGGCTGGTCAAGCAACCCTGGCTACTCTGCCCCATCTGGGTTCTCTGCCAGGCCCAAGGGGGTAGGTCAGCCCTTCCTTGCTGCAGGGAGAGGACACAGCACTGCTGACATGGGACAGGGAGAGAAGAAAACAATCACTTAGTCATTCAACACCTGCTGAGCACTTCTTGCTAGGCGGGGCACTGTCCTAGGCCCTGAGGGCACAGCATGATAGCACAAAGCCCCCGCTTTAAAGAAACTAAGAGTTGGGGACAGGGGCATGGTAAGTAAGTAAACTGAAAAAGTCAGTGGGATGAAAACAAAATGGGTGTGTTTGCAGAGTGTCTGGGGAGAAGTAGTGTGATTCAGGTGTGCCTTGAAGGTAGACAGCCCCTCCAGTTGTGAGCGGGAGTCAGACGTGGGAGTGTCTGGTCCTGGAGTCCACGACCCTGGGTCCCCATCCTGGCTCTGCCACTGACACCTTGCGTGACCTTGGTGAGCGCATATACCTCCCTGGGCCTTACCTGCCTGCCAGGCATCTCCTGAGAGCAAGGACTCGGCATGTTTCCCCACGTCCCCACAGAGCCTGGCACCTGAAGGGGGCTTAGTAAATATTTTTTTGGTGACTGGGGATGCTTCCTGTTTAGACCTGGAGGATTTCCTGCAGTTCTGTCAGACGCTCTCTGTGAGTCAGGCCCATGGAGAGCGAATGCAGGGGAGGGGGGTGCTGAGATTCTCCTCCTGAGTGGTCAGGAGGCCGGGTGTAGGTCTGGTGCAAGCGCCAGGGAGGTCGTGTGGCAGTGCACAGGACTTGGGTTAGAGGTGGAGGGCCTTGGCTTCTAACCCAGCTCTGCCACTGTCAGTCTGGGTAACCTTGGGCAGGTCACGGAATTCCTCTGAGCTCAGCTTGGCAAGTCCAATTCCCCATCTGCAACATGGAGCTAGTGTGTCCCTTGCCTAGGGGTGAAGACCAAATGAAATAAAGGGTCTGATAACAGTAAAAAGCTATTATCATGGCTGGATTATTTACGTCTGAGGCTAGGCCTGCTGAGAAAGTAGAGCAGGAGCTCAAGATTCAAACCTGGGTACAAATCCTAACTGCATCACTGCCTCTGTGTCCTTGGATACTTTTCTGAGCCTCAGTTTCCTCATGTGTAAAATGGGAGTGAAGTCCCCACCTCACTGGTTGTAAGAATGAAATAAGATGATGCATGTAGATGGTCCAGAACGTAGGAGATATTCAGTAAGTTGGAGGCCACTGCTGCCGTTTCTTTTCCCTGAATGGGTCCAACAGAGTAGGGTCCCCATCCATCTCTAAGCTGGCAGATTTCTCCATGGGTAGTCTCAGTTTTCCAGAAAGTTCAGTGGGAGGCCTGCCTGAGCTTGGACCGCCTGTGGAGGCAGCTCCTGGCCTCTGTTCCTCCCCTGAAACGTGTCTGGGCAGCTTCCCAGGAGGCCCTGAGGAGGGCTGGGACCTGTAGGGCACAGTGGGCAAGTGGCAGGCTCTGCTTTCCCTCCCCCCGGGGCACTCTAGTCTCGCGCAGCCCGTGGGATCTCTGAGGGCTCCTTCCCTCACACTGCTCAGCTCAGGCTCCCTGAGCATGTGCTGCCGCTGGTGCTGCAGCAAGTCTTCCCAGTGGTGGCTCATCTCCCACCTGGACCACTGTGTCAGCTCTCTGTCCTCTGTTCTGACTTCTCTTCAGCCTGCTTTCCACACAGCAGCCAGAGAAAGCTTTTAAAAGGTGACTCCCCCATGCAAAACCCTTCAGGGGATCGCCCTTTACTGTGACCTGTGAGATCTCCCTGCCCTCCACCCCCCTAACTTTCTCTCTGGCCTCATCTCTCACCACCTGATTCCGACACTTAGCATCTGCATGTCCCTCTGCCTGTTCGCTCTCCTTCCTGTTCCTTCCCCCTGGCTGATTCCTCCTCTATTTTCTTCTCAGAGGGACCCCCCCCCCCTCCTACCTTCTCAGTAACCATTTGTTGCCTCTTCCGGCTTCTGGTGGCTGCAGGTGTCCGTTGGCTTGTGGCCACGTCACTCTCATCTGCTGCTGTGGTCCCAGGGCTGCTTCCTCTTGTGTGTGTCTCTCAAAACTCTCTGCCTCCCTTATAAGGAGAAAGAGGACTGGGTGTAGGGCCCATCCAGATAAATCCAGGAAAAACTCCTCCTCTCAAGATTTGTAATCCCATCTTTTGCCCTCTGTGGAAGTATATGTTCTGGGGATTAGGATGTGGACATCTTCTGGGGGACTACCGTTCAGCCCTCTGCACTGACCCTGGTGAGGGGGTGACTCCTCCCTCTTGAAGTCTGATCGCCTTTTGCCTTCTGCACACCACACACTGCTGGTTTCCCTTCCATCTCTCTGGCAGCTCTTCTCCAGGCTCACCCTCTTCTATAAGCCACTGGGTGCTGGCGCTTGTCCAGGCTTTGTCCCATGCTCTTTCCTCAACGTTCCCTTCATGGGTGAGCTCATTCAAAATCACAGCCTCAGTCATCTATATTCCTACTCACATTTCCAGCCTGGATCTCTCTGAGAGCTCCAGACCTGCACAGCCACTGGGTCCGTCCATGTGCATTTGGAGGTCTCAGAGATGTCCCGACTTCACATAAGTAAGATCACACTAACCGTACTTCTCTCCCTGTGCCCCACCCGTCCTCCCCCCCTCACACTTGGTCCTCTTCCTGGGCTCTCTGTCTCAGAGCGTGGGAATCGCTACCCACCCAGGCTTCAGACCCGAAGCATCATCCTTGACCTGGCTTGCTGTCCACCTGCTTTGCCGTATCTGCCTTGCCACCCTGGTCCAAGGCACCATCATCGCTCATAAACTTCACAAGACCACTTCTAACTGGTCTTGCTATGCTTTGTCCTTTTCAGCTTCAAACCCTGTCATGGCTTCTCTGTTGCTCTCAGGTTAGAACCCAATGCTCCTTGTGCCCCTGCAGCCTCTCCAGCTCCACAACCGCTCCCCTCTCTGAACCCATTTCAGTTCCTCTCGTACACCACATCCTCTCCCAATGCATTGCCTTCGCACATGCTGTTCCCTCTGCCTAGATGCTCTTCCAGCCTTCCTGCTCACCCCTGCCTTTGCCTACTTGGTTCCTCTTCATCCTTCAGCTATTAGCTTAAGCGCTGCTTTCTCTGGGAAGCCATCGTTGGCCCTCTAGCTGGGCGAGTTCTTTTGTGTGCTACCTCTTTGGTAGGTCAATGTTTGTGCCTCCCAGGAGTTGTCTTGGCTTGTGATTGTACATTTACCAACGTGACGTTAATGTCTCTCTCCCTTGCTCACGGGAGCAGGACTCTGTCACTTTAGTTTATCTCTCCATCCCCAGTGCACCCAGCAGGGCCTCAACTATTTGGTGAATGAGGGATTCTTAGTTATGCTTATCACGCTAAATACTGTTGCTACGTGCCAAGTCCTGGTCTAAGCACGCTATGTGCATTCACGTGGTTAAGTCTCACGAAGGCCTGGGAGGAAGGCGTGTCATCCTCCCCACTGGACAGATGAGAGCGCCGAGACGCTGAAAGCGAAGTAAGTTTCTCCAGGTCACCCAGGGAGTGAGTGGAGGAGCTGGAATTGCAGCTCTAACCACAGCACTACCCTGTCTCTCTGGCTGAATCCTCGCCACAGCCCTGTGAAGGTTAAAGATAAGAAAACAGAGGCTCGGAAAGGTGAGGTCACCTGTCCAAGGTCAAACAGCTGGTTGGCAGCTCCCTGCGCTGGAAGCTTCCGTGTTTCCAATGCAGAGCACTTTCTGAGAACCCAGTAAACTTTTGGCTAAGTGGGCATTGAATTCATTTCATCAGGGAATCCAACAACTCCCTCAAGAGTTTGTCAACTCTGTGACAGAGTTGGTCCTTTGCTGCTGAGTGACTTGCAGAGAGATTTGATTACTTGGATGTCCTGCTGATAGGGGGGCTTGGCGGCCCTGTGTCTGCTGGCCTCCCATGGGCCCCAGGCTGGATTTCCCCCACAGGAGGCAGCTCACGTGGATGCCCTTGGGTCATTGGCTCCCTGCCTATTCCCTTTCCAGCCAGGGCGGCCACTTTCTTGTCCAGGCTCCCAAGTTCCAGAGAAGGCCCCACCCTGGTAGAGATGTTAATTAAAATTTTTCTGGCTCTCTCCCTGGCTGGGAAAAAGTTTCTTCCATGACCTGGAACAGGGAGACGGCAGTTGCTTTCCCACTGTTTCCCAGCACCTGCTGTGCTTCTCTTAACAGCCTGCGGAAAGGGCTCTGGCTGAGAGGCAGAGGCTGTCTTCCTGTGGGCCGAACTCGCCCACCTACACTGTCTTTTTCTTTTTTAACATCTTTATTTGAGTATAATTGCTTTACATCGTTGTGTTAGTTTCTGCTGTACAACAAAGTGAATCAGCTGTATACATACATACATCCCCATATCCCCTCCCTCTTGCATCTCTCTCCCACCCTCCTTGTCCCACCCCTCTAGGTGGTCGCAAAGCACCGAGCTGACCTCCCTGTGCCATGCAGATGCTTCCCACTAGCTATCTATTTTACATTTGGTAGTGTATATATGTCCATGCCACTCTCTCACTTCGCCCCAGCTTACCCTTCCCCCTCCCCGTGTCCTCAAGTGCATTCTCTACGTCTGTGTCTTTATTCCTGTCCTGCTTCTAGGTTCTTCAGAACCTTTTTTTAGATTCCATATATATGTGTTAGCATATGGTATTTGGTTTTCTCTTTCTGACTTATTTCACTCTGTATGACAGACTCTAGGTCCATCCACCTCACTATAAATACCTCCATTTCGTTTCTTTTTATGGCTGAGTAATATTCCATTGTATATATGTGCCACAGCTTCTTTATCCATTCATCTGTCGATGGACACTTAGGTTGCTTCCATGTCCTGGCTATCGTAAATAGTGCTGCAATGAACATTGTGGTACATGACTCTTTTTGAATTATGGTTTTCTCAGGGTATATGCCCAGTAGTGGGATTGCTGGGTCATATGATAGTTCTATTTTTAGTTTTTTAAGGAACCTCCATACTGTTCTCCATAGTGGCTGTATCAATTTACATTCCTACCAACAGTGCAAGAGGGTTCCATTTTCTCCACACCCTCTCCAGCATTTATTGTTTGTAGATTTTTTGATGATGGCCATTCTGACCGGTGTGAGGTGATACCTCATTGTATTTTTGATTTGCATTTCTCTAATGATTAGTGATGTTGAGCATCCTTTCATGTGTTTGTTGGCAATCTGTATATCTTCCTTGGAGAAATGTCTGTTTATGTCTTCTGCCCATTTTTGGATTGGGTTGTTTCTTTTCTTGATATTGAGCTGCATGAGCTATTTGTATATTTTGGAGATTAATCCTTTGTCAGTTGCTTCATTTGCAAATATTTTTTCCCATTCTGAGGGTTGTCTTTTCATCTTGTTTATGGTTTCCTTTGCTGTGCAAAAGCTTTTAAGATTCATTAGGTCCCATTTGTTTATTTTTGTTTTTATTTCCATTTCTCTAGGAGGTGGGTCAAAAAGGATCTTGCTGTGATTTATGTCATAGAGTGTTCTGCCTATGTTTTCCTCTGAGAGTTTGATAGTGTCTGGCCTTCCATTTAGGTCTTTAATCCATTTTGAGTTTATTTTTGTGTATAGTGTTAGGGAGTGTTCTAATTTCATTCTTTTACATGTAGCTGTCCAGTTTTCCCAGCACCACTTATTAAAGAGGCTGTCTTTTCTCCATTGTATATTCTTGCCTCCTTTATCAAAGATAAGGTGGCCATATGTGCGTGGGTTTATCTCTGGGCTTTCTATCCTGTTCCATTGATCTATATTTCTGTTTTTGTGCCAGTACCATACTGTCTTGATTACTGTAGCATTGTAGTAGAGTCTGAAGTCAGGGAGCCTGATTCCTCCAGCTCCATTTTTCTTTCTCAAGATTGCTTTGGCTATTCAGGGTCTTTTGTGTTTCCATACAAATTGTGAAATTTTTTGTCCTAGTTCTGTGGAAAATGCCATTTGTAGTTTGATAGGGATTGCACTGAATCTGTAGATTGCTTTGGGTAGTATAGTCATTTTCACAATGTTGATTCTTCCAATCTAAGAACATGGTATATCTCTCCATCTGTTTGTATCATCTTTAATTTCTTTCATCAGTGTCTTATAGTTTTCTGCATACAGGTCTTTTGCCTCCTTAGGTAGGTTTATTCCTAGGTATTTTATTCTTTTTGTTGCAATGGTAAATGGGAGTGTTTCCTTAATTTCTCTTTCAGACTTTTCATCATTATACACTGTCTTTTTAAATCCTTAAACTCTTCTTGGACAGGGAGGCAATCTTTGCAGCTGTTTTCAGTTGAGGAAACTGAGGCTCAGAGAGATCAAGTGTCTTGTCTAAGATCACACAGCCAGAGAAGAGGCAGAGCTGGGAGTCCAGCCTGATGAGCTCTCCCCAAAGTCCTTGTCCTTAAACTCTTGGCCTTTGTGTATGGAGTATTGTCCATGGGGCTGAGCATGTAGGAGAGGATCACCAAGATGGCCAAGTATCTGGTGCCCTTTCTAGAGTCCTGGAAGGATCTTATCGTCAAATATTGATTCCTGATAAGCAGTGTTTCATTTTCAGTAACACATGCTTTTGAAAATGGAGACTGATTTTTGAAATATGTTGTAGGTATTCACTAGTCCAGAAGGTCTGTGGCCAATCCTTTTTGTTAGAGTTGGATCTTGTTTGGTGAGTTGGCTGAGAGCGGGATCTGCCTGCATGATGGCTGAGGCTCTGTCACTCCTCCGGGCCCATGGCTGGCCTCGTGTTAAAGAGCACCAGCTTCAGAATTGAGCTTGGGTTGGAATTCCGGTTCTGCCACTTAGCAGCTGTGGTTAAGAAAAAAGGCACTGGGTTGGGTTCCTGTTTCCATCACTTAGAGCTGTGTGGTCTTGGACAAGTTATTTAACCTCTCTGAACCTCAGTGTTCTCCACTGTGAAAGAGGCAGAGATGATAATTAAACCCACCCCACAGACAAGGATTAAACAGGATAATGCGTGTAAACAGTTTAGTGAAGTGTATGTGGTAAGTGTCCAGTATGTGGTGACTAATGGTTGTCACAGTTAATGTTAACACTGCCCCTCTGTAAGGTCCTTCAGGCATTCATGGGTGTTTGTTTTTCTCTCCTTTTCCTCTGCGCCCTTGCAGGTAGAACTGCACGTCCATCTGGATGGAGCCATCAAGCCTGAAACCATCTTATATTATGGCAGGTAAGTCCACAGATAAGAGGCCTTCTTCCCTAGGAAGTTTGACCCAGACGCCTCTGGAGAATTCCAGGGTTGCTGCTTCTTCCTGTATCCCTGTGGAATCAAGCCAGCCCCCAGCCTAGAAAAAGGTGGTCTGTGGGGCACAGAGACCCACAGCCCAAGTCTTCTGCCTTCTGTGCCTCTGACTTTTATCTTCCTGTTGCCAGGTGAGCCAGGGGAAGCTTATCCCACTTTATAGACACAGACACAGAGAGACACCAAAAGACACACACACACACACGAGTGGAGGCAGTTCCCAGGGCTGAACCAGTCACTGTTTGACTCAGCCGAGAGCCTGTGGCAGGTGGTGCGCCCGCGTAGAATGCTGCTTCCATTTGCTGAGCATCTGCCAGTGCTGGGCTGGGCAGAGCCCTCTCCTGAGTCAGCGAATTTAATCCCTCCACACTTGGAGGAGGAGAGCATTGCCATCCCCCTGTCACTGAGAAGAGAGCAGGCTCAGGGAAGTGAAGGCAGTTGCCCAAGGCCACAGAACAAGTAGAGTCAAGAGTTGACCCTGGGCCATCTGACCCTCCAAGATTTTCCTACTCACGATGGTAACCTGCTGGGAGCCGCGGAGAAGTGGTGCCCCACCTCTGGACCCAAATCTCTGCATCTTCCAAAGGAGAACGTACCTCCTGCCTCTGCTCTCGTGGATGCTGGTGGGCCGAAGTGTCCCCAGCACCCCCAGTGAGGGAGGTCCGCCCTCCCTCCCCACATTTCAAGGGCTCATGATATCCCCTCTCTGGGGTCTAGCACTTAAAAGCAAGGATTTCAAGGGCCCGTGGATCTGGATTCAAATCTGGACACACTGTTTCCTTGCTGTGGCCTCAGCCTCTGTAGGTTGAAAGTAAGAACAGGACCTTCCTCCAGAGCTCACCTGGGAGATGGGGTCCCTCCCGCCACCTACCTCTCCCTGTTCCTCATGGGTTTGTGCTATGCTCATTTTGTTTGGAGGTGGGAGGATTCTGCCTCTCCTCACTGCTCTGAGCAGTTCAGCTCTGGATCCAAATTTGAACCCTCTGTTTCATAAGCCAGACACTTATCCAGACACCCACTCCTTAGGAGAGAACTGGTGATCCTTGGGCGTTTGCCCCGACACTTAAAAGTGTCTCTTCCAATTCCCTGAGAGGGTTCTGGCAAGAACACGCTTCTCCATCTTGTTGCACTTTTTTCTGCCCTAGGAAGCTGCTGTTGATTTAATTTTTATTTAACTTATCATGTAAGTTATTAGCCTTTACTGCACGGCAAGCACTGCTTTAAATGTTGCACCTGGATTGACTTACTGGACTCCGGTGACAACTTGTGAGATAGGTATATTATCGACCCTGTCTTATCGACGAGGGAACTCGATAGGGTTCCCTGAGGGTTATCCTGAGCCAGGATAGGGGAAGTAAGTTGTCTCGTAAACACAGGTGTGACCCTGGGTCCGTGCCCCTGACCATTGCCCCTGCCAGCTGGAGGTTTAGGTAAAGTATTGCACAAAAAACACTTAGTTGAGGGCGAGCACACTAAATGCTCCATAAATGTCACTTAACGATGACATTATTAATTGGAACCTATGGCTCTGACTAACTGGGGTTAAGCCCCTTGGATTATCTCTGCCTGTCCTTTGCCCATGTCAAGTGCCAGTTATTGATGCAGGGACCTTAATGAGGCCATTAGGGTGGGTTAACCGGGCACCAAGATGGGATCTAATCGCGGGTGCTCATTAAAGGGTCACATAGCGCTCATTAGCGGAGCAAGAAGGTGAGACTGTCCAGGGCCGGGTAGAGGGAGGAGGAAAAAGAGCAGCCCTTGTGGGGCAACTGGTCGGATTTTCTGTTTCCCACATCCACTTGGCATCTCGGGAACTGTCTAGGCACCTACGTGGGCCCTAGAGAGGTGGGTGCGGGTTTGATCCAGCTGGAGTTTGATCTTGAGGTCAGCAGGCAGGGGGACCGGGGAGCTGGTCAGACTGGGATATGGACAGAACATGCTGGAGGACTCCCAGCTGTGAGTGAGCTGGGCCTGAGAGGGGGAAGGAGGGGAGCATCTGGCCTGTGACCCCTCCCTCACCCTGGCCAAATCCAGTAGCCTCTTTTCTGCCTCTGTGACTTGGGCCTCAGTTGATGTGTTCTCACCTGTTTCTTTTTCTTCTTCGTTTTTTTTTTTTTTTGGCTGTGCCGTGCAGCTTGTGGGACCCTAGTTCCCCGACCAGGTATCGAACCCCGGCCCTCGGCAGTGAGAGCACAGAGTCCTAACCACTGGACCACCAGGGAATTCCCTCACCTGTTTCTTCTTATTCCATCTTCTCTCCGGGGGCTTTAACTTCTTTCTCAATCTCCTTCCTGACGCTGCCAGCTCTTCTCCAAACCACATTCTGAATCTGGCCACTGTCTCCTCCCTGGTCTGAGCCATTGGACTATTGCAGTGGCCTCCTGACCGGTCTCCAGGTGTCCACCCTGGCCTCCCCCATCTACTGTCCCCACAGTACTGTAGTCAGAACAATCATCTTAAAACATAGAGTGATCAGATCACTTCCTTGCTCAAACCCTCCCGCCTTGCTCAGGGTCAAAGCCAAAGCCTGCACACGTTCCTTGAAGTCCTACAAAGCCTGTGTTAACCTCTCTGACCTCTTCTACTTCTCCTTGCTTAGTGCATGCCAGATGCTTCTCAAACATGCCAGATCTCGTAAACAGAGAGTTTGGGTAATTTGCTCAAGGTCACACAGCCTTTTTTTTTTTTTAATTTTAAATTTTATTTATTTATTTTTGGCTGCCTTGGGTCTTCGTTGCTGCGCGCGGACTTTCTCTAGTTGCGTCGAGCTGGGACAACTCTTTCTTGCGGTGCACAGGCTTCTCATCGAGGTGGCTTCTCTTGTTGCGGAGCACGGGCTCTAGGCACGTGGGCTCAGTAGTTGTGGCACGCGGGCTCTAGAGCGCAGGCTCAGTAGTTGTGGCGCACGGGCTTAGTTGCTCCGCGGCATGTGGGATCTTCCCGGACCAGGGATCAAACCCGTGTCCCCTGCATTGGCAGGCGGATTCTCAACCATTGCGCCACTAGGGGAGTCCCACACAGCCTTTAAATAAGAGCTGGGATTTAAACTCAGGCCATTGGGCTTCAGAGTCTGCCATCTTTCCCTGGACACACAAATAGTCTCATTTGTTCCTCCCTGTACCTTGAAAACAAAGTACCATCTGTGTTTTACTGACAAGGATATGGAGGTCCTCAAGGGGACAGCTCCTGCCCAGGGTGATCTGGTACCTACAGGAGGAGGATGGACTTTGAACTCCAAAGCCCATGTTCATCCTTCTTACGGGGCTCTCAGTGTATCACCCACCGTGGAGGGCAGAGAACTGAGTAGCACCCGGGGCATGGCCGTGGCTGACTGGGGAAGCAGGGCCATCTAAGAACTGAGCTTGGCCCTGGGTGGAGGGAGCCTTGGCTGCGGTTAGTGGCTGGGGGTAGCAGGGGACCTAGGAACAACTCCTTCCTGCCTCAACCTTGGGTCCCAGACAGGATCTTTACAGCTCAGTCTGAGTAGTTTCCGGAGGCCCAGTCCCATGTGAGGTGCTGGATCGTCTCCTAGGGGACCGCTGTGGCAGCTCTGGTTTCTGCCCTGGTTTCCCTCTGTCTGTTCCCCACACCACAGCCAGGAGGAGCTCTTTAAAAAGTACATCTTTTCATGTCACTCCCCTGCTTAGAATCCTTCAGTGGCTTCCCGGTGCTTTCAGGATAAGGTCCCAGCTCCTACGAAGCCCCCATTTGGCAGGTGGCTCATCTACCACTGACCCTGCTCTGAACTGTAGCCTCCCTGCCCTGGAATTCCCTCAGTGCTTCCGCCTGGGGCTCTCAGCAGGGCTCTGACCCTGCCTGCCTGGATCTCTCCTCCCGCTCCCTCAGGGGAAAAGGACAGTCTCACTCTTCTGCTTAAAGGTCACCTCCTCCGAAAGGCCACTCTATCTGTGGGGTAAAAAGATCTCTCTTGGGTGGCTGTTGAGGAGAGAGGCTGGAGAAGACACTAGTTGGAGAAATATTTAAGAAGAAATAATTAGGACTTGGGGACCGGCTCTTGATGGATAAGGGAGATGGAGTCTGGGGGAGCCCCCTGTCTCTGGTTCAGGTAGCTGGATGGATGGAGGAGCCGTATTAGGAAATGTGGAGCCTGGGAGAGGGAGGGGTTTGGGGGGAGGGGAAAGGGGACGATCAGACACACAGGTCTGCCTTGGTCACGGCTATCCATCCAGTGCCCAGCACATTGTGGGCCCTCAGATGCTGATGTGCGGAGGGAGAGGACTGAAAGCTCTGGATCTCTGGATCGGTCCAGGGGGCCTGGGGCAAATGTGGCCATTGTGTTTGGGAATATGGGGGTCGGAGCCTTAGCCTCACCTCCTCTGCCTTCCACCCACCAGCTCCCAGAAGGATATCCAAAATATAGCATCTAACAACTGGTACGGGCTCTGCAGAGGCTACGGTGACTGGGGATGGCCTCATGAGGGTGACCTTGGGGCAGACTGACCGGCAGGGGAAGGCCCAAGGGCGCTGAGCACCTGACCTCGGTGCTAGGACTGCACCCGGGGCTTCATCTTCCCCGGGGACATCTCGCAGGGATGGGAGTCTGACTGGCAAACTGGGCAACAGGGTGACCCCCTGGTGACACCCACTGGTCACTCATAGGTCCTGGGGTCATGCAGAAGGGGAAGAGGGCATATTTAGGAGGTTTAGGGAACAGGTATTTATGTAGGGAAACATTTTAACATTTTAATAACAGAAGCTATTAAAGGACTTCAACACTTGGGTCGAATTTCCATTTCTTTGGCAATGTCCTCCCTTCTATCTTCTGTTCTTGCTTTGTGGATAACTGGAGGCTGAACCTCCTGGTTTAATCACCTAATTTTCTTAATCATTTGCTCCTATTTTTTATCTTGTCTTTTGTTCTACCTGCTGGAGGATTTTCTCAACTTTATTTTCCATTCCTTTTATTACATCCTGATGGGCACTGCCATATTCTTCCAAATCTCCAAGAGCTCTTTCTTACTTTCTGAATGTCCTCTTTTTAAAAAGGGATGCTCTTGTTTCAAGGATGTAACATCGTCTCCTCTCTTTGAGGCTATTCATTTTGGGTTTTTAAGTTTTCTGTTCTCTGCATTTCTCTGTTTCTGTAGAGTGCCTTTGGTCTTTTGTCCCTCATGGTAGAAGCATTTCTTGAATGTCTGGTGTCCTTGGCCTGTCCCTTTTATCTTAAAAGTGGGAAAACTGAGGCCACGGGTGACCCGTGAGTTGGGGCAGAGCCAGGAGGAGCAGAGGGGGCTGGAGCTTGAGAAGTGGGGAAGCCAGCCCAGCCTTGCACCCTGCTGGTCCTGGCTGCGGGGAGGCGGAGATGCCACTGGAGAGGAGGAGGCCCTCGACCAGAAGGGCTGTTCTCAGCCAGCCCTTACCGAGTGGTTGCCATGGTCCAGCCGTGTGTGGGAGGCTGTGGTCAGGGTAGATGGCTGGGCTGGCTTCCCTCTCCCAGCACAATGGGCCAGGCCAGCCTCTCTGATGTGCTGGCCAGATGGAGGGTGGCGGAGGGAAGTCTGGCGCCTGCTCCTGTCCCGGGCATTGTGTGCTGCAGTTCCTGCCCCTGATAACCCCTGACCTGGCACACGACCAGCCGGCTCTACCAAGGGCTTGCCCTGGAACCTTCCCTGTCCCCAGGCACCAGGGGGGGTGTGTGTGTTCATGTGCACTTTAAATGGACTTTAACCCCAGTTGTCCCCCTTGAGATTTGCTGGCTGGTCATGGCCTTGGAGACAGAAGATCCTAGAAGGATTTAGGTCCTGGTTCTATATGCCTTGGGCCTCAGTTTTCCCATCTGTCCAATGAGAGGGGTCAGATGTACCTCCGCCCCCCGCAAGGAGTTGGTAAGGTCCTGCCCAGGGTTGTCTATCACCCCCATTGTTTTGTCCCCAGGAAGCGGGGCATCGCCCTCCCTGCCAACACACCAGAGGAGCTGCAGGACATCATCGGCATGGACAAGCCACTCAGCCTCCCGGGCTTCCTGGCCAAGTTCGACTACTACATGCCCGCCATCGCGTAAGACTTCCCACGCCCTCCGCCGGGCCCTGGGCAGCGTCGGTCCCTGTGCCCACGTCAAGCTGCCTGCACACCTCAGCCTGTGGGGCGGGAGAAGGCGCTGTACAACCCCGCTCTGCCTCTCACCATTGTGTGCACTCCTGCGAATCTCTCCATGCTTTTGGGCCTCGGTTTTTCCTTCTGGAAAATGGGTATGATGGGCTGAAACTCCTTCAACTTCTATAGAAAAGTGACAGAATGTGGGGGTTAAGAACATAGATCCTAGTATCAGATTCTTTCAAGAAATAACTTCGATGCTGGGCAAATTTGCCCCCTCTGGGCCTCAGTTCCCTTATCTAGACAATGGGGCTTATGACCCTCTCTACCTCCTAGGGCTGGGATTTGGAATGGACACAGCACTGTCCTCAGCAAGCCCCCTCTTACTAGGAGGACAATTGCTATCTTTATTTATTTATTTATTTTTTCTTTTTTTTTAAAATTAATTAATTAATTAATTAATTTATGGCTGTGTTGGGTCTTCATTTCTGTGCGAGGGCTTTCTCTAGCTGCGGCTAGTGGGGGCCACTCTTCATCGCGGTGCGCAGGCCTCCCACCATCACGGCCTCTCTCGTTGCGGAGCACAGGCTCCAGATGCGCAGGCTCAGCAATCGTGGCTCACGGGCCCAGTCGCTCCGCGGCATGCGGGATCCTCCCAGACCAGGGCTCGAACCCGTGCCCCCTGCACCGGCAGGCAGACTCGCAACCACTGCGCCACCAGGGAAGCCCCAATTGCTACCTTTATTGATAGCCAGGCACTGCTGTTTTTATGTTACTTTTCATTCCATTTTTTGATAGCAGAATATCTTAGATATAGAAGGATATAATGTGTGTACAGTTCACAGAACTATTCTCTTTGTAGCTGTCCACAGTCCTGTAAGCTAGACACACTCCTCATTTGCAGAGGAGGAAATGAAGGCTCAGGAAAGTTAAGGAACTTGCCCAGGACCACACAGTTGGCAAGGGGTGAAGCCCAGATTCTCATCCTGATGTCGCCTTGAGCTTCCTGGCACGAGGCAGAGTTTCCCAAGGCAGGCGAGAATGGAGCCTTGGCAGTCAGTGCTGCCAGAGCTCAGGAGGGGGAAGACGTAGAGGGGGCTGGGGGAGTCAGGGAAGGCTGCCTGGAGGAGGAAGTGTGGACTGGGCCTTGGGAGAGAAAGGCTGTGATATTGTCCAGAGGGCTGGACCCAAGGAACGGTCTGGAGGATGGGTTGTTGGAGGACCAGTGAGGAAGATGTGTGAGGCCGGTGGAGGCCTTTGGCTGGGTAAGTGGCAGGATAGGAATGAGGAGTCCTGGGGAAGGAAGATGTATGCCAAGGCTGGTGGCTGCTTTCTGGAAGCTTTTGGGCTCTGCCTGGAAGGCATTGACTGCCCCCATCCTTGGCCTGGGTCAGCAGATGCTCTGGCATACATACTGCCTCTCCCCCGGACGAGGAACGTCTCCCACGCCACTGCCCAGGCGGCTCCTGTCTCTCGGCTGCAAGACAGAAGAGGACCAGCTTCCTGAAGGCTTAAGCCGCTTTTGATTTGCATTTCCTTGGTGATTAGTGATGTCAGGCACCATTTCATGGACCTGTTGGCCATTTGTATGTCTTTTGAGAAATGTCTATTCAGGTCCTTTGCCTATTTTTTTAATCAGTTTTTGTTGTTTGTTTTGCTACTGAATTATAGGAGTTCCTTCCACATTTTGGGTATTAGCCCCTTATCAGATGTGTGGTTTGCAAATATTTTCTCTCATTTGGTAGGTTGCCTGTCACTCTGTTGATGGTTTCCTTTGCTGTGTAGAAGCTCTTTAGTTTGGGGCAGTCCCCCTTGTCTATTTTTGCTTTTTGTTGCCTGTGTGTGTCCTTTTCTCCTATTTCTCCTCCTGCTGGCCTACATCTATCACTCAACAAATATTTCAGTGGCTGCAATGTCCTAGGCTCTGTCCTTGGCTGAGGGATCGTAGCCGCGATGAGACAGATGGAGGGGTCCTTGTCTCATGGAGACTACATTCTAGTTGGGGAGGTGAAAACCAGCTAATAAAGAAACCATGTGATCTGTGATGTCGAGTGGTGATAAGGGCCATGGAGAAAACTGAAGCCCAGGAGAAGAGGTGAAAAAGGGTGAGGAGATGTTTTAAAATAAGGTGGTCAGGGAAGGCTTCCCCGAGGAGGTGAGGCTGGAGCTGGGCTCTGAATGGAGGGAGGAGGGAGCATAGGGTGATCTGGGTGAAAAGCCTGCAGGCTGGGGCACTGCAAACATGAAGGCCCTGACCTGGGAACAAGCTTGATTGTTCGCTGGACAGAAAGAAGACCCCAGAGGAGTCATGGAAGGAGCAGGAGACTGGCAGGGGCCCGGATTACGCAGGCCTTGTGGGGGGTTGGGGGGTGGGGTTGAGACTTACTCTACGAGGTGGGAGGCACTAGGGTTCAGAGTGGAGGAGTGATGTTCTTTGATTTCCTTCTTTTTTTTTTTTTTGGCCACACTGCACAGCTTGTGGGATTTTAGTGCCCCAACCAGGGACTGAACCCGGGCCCTGAGCAGTGAGAGTGTGAAGTCCTAACCACTGGACTGCCAGGGAATTCCCTCTTTGATTTCCATTTTGAAAAGATTGAGCTAGCTGCTCTACAGGGGCAAGCGTGGAGACCAGGAGGCCAGTTAGAGAGGTGAGGTGGTTAGAACCAGGGCGGAGGGGGCGAGAATTGGCATCCAGTTTGGAAGTAGAGCTGACAGGATGTGCTGTGCCTCTAGGATTTTCTCCAGCAGATGCCCAGAGCTTTGGGCTGGGTGATGAGAGACTGGGGGGCCACACGTGGGTTTGATCTGCTATGGGCAGGGGACAGCTTTGTTATTCCTGGAGCTCCCAAGGGACTTGGGGCAGTTTGTCCCCAGCCCCTCTCTGCCCTTCCCAGGGGCTGCCGGGAGGCCATCAAAAGGACTGCCTACGAGTTTGTGAAGACGAAGGCCAAGGAGGGCGTGGTGTACGTGGAGGTGCGCTACAGCCCGCACCTGCTGGCCAACTCCAAAGTGGAGCCGATCCCCTGGAACCAGGCTGAGTGAGTGACCGTCTGGAGGGCTGTGCCGCTGCTGTGGCAGGGTGGCCAGACCCAAGACCGCGAGGGGCAGACTGGGAGGCCCTGGCCCAAGCAAGACTTTGGTCTTGCTCCCTGACCTGGCCCACAGCTTACCCAGTGACTTCTAGGGGTCCTATCCTAACCCTGTAACCAAAGTGAGTTTGGCCCACTCCTGCCCCTCTGCCTGGACCCCAGGGATGTCTAAGCGGTACCACTCAACCACCTTGCTCCCTTCTAGCCATGACTCTGATACTTGTGGACAAGTGGGAATCACCACAGGTGAGCTTAGCTTAGCAGTGCTCTCCATCGTGGGTGGGAGGAGGGCTGTGTCTGACAACCCCCCGAACTGGGACAGTCTTCGCAGGTCTGGAAGCGTCCAGGCAGTTCCAAGGAAGCTGGAAGGGGGTGCGCTAGGGCTTGGGGCTATCTCGCTCGTCCTTTCCTCAGAGGCAGTGGGGTTAGTGGGGGTGAGGGATTCTCCTGGAAGACCCCTCTTCCTCCTTTCTCTCTCCTCCTTTCCTTCCCCTCTTTACTCCCCCTCCTCCCCGCCTCCCCTCCCTCCTCTCTCCCAGTCCCAGGGCTGTCCTTTAGGTCTGCCTTTGTCACAGGCCCACCCCTACTTTTCTCTGCACACAGAGGGGACCTCACCCCGGATGAGGTGGTGCACCTAGTGGGCCAGGGCCTGCAAGACGGAGAGCGAGACTTCGGGGTGAAGGTGCGGTCCATCCTGTGCTGCATGCGCCACCAGCCCAGTGAGTGTGACCTTGGCCCCATCCCTGGCTGCCCATCTGATGCCACCACAACCTCCTGGCCGGGCACAGGGGCCATACCGGTCCCCGTGGTCTGTCTTGAGCCCATCAGTTGAACCTTGGGGCTTCCTCCTGGGCAAGCTCAGAACTTCCTGCAACAGAATTTTCTCCCCAGGGAGGCTGAGCCTGGGAGCCACGTGACCTGCAGGAGGCTTAAAATCAAGGGAGGCTGAACAATAGAGAAAAGCCTAAGCGTGGTTCCCGTCAGGCCGCGGTCCTCCCTTGAGACCCTGTGGGCCGGGCCCCCTCCTGTCAGGGCTGCGGAACCTGGGACTAGGTCTGAGCGCCAGGGCCTGCGGGGTCTCCCTGTGACTGACACTGGTCACATCTCCAGGGCTTGTGCTTCCAAGGCAGAGCCCCGCTGTGTGACTCTCTCCAGGTCACATCACCTCTCTGGATCTCAGACATGCCTTGTCACAGGAGGTGATCGTACTTACCCCATTCTCTGCTCTAAGGAGTAGTGAGACCACAGCGAGGGGCTAGTGTCAACCTGCAGGGCCTCCCTGTGCAGAGTGGCTTGGGGTATTTTCTCTAATCCTCACAGGGGTCTAGGAGACAGGACCACCATCGTTTATCCCCGTTTGACAGATGAGGAAACTGAGGTAGAAAGAGGCTCAATCAGGAAGGCACAAACCGGAGCAGAACCCAGGGCCATCTGGTTCCAAAGCCTGTGGTTGGTCATTCTTTTTAAAACACTTTACAATGACCAGCGTTAGCAATGTGTTTAGTAACACTAGTGGGAATTGTTTTAGGTTTAAATGTTAAACTGTGTGGACCTCCATCTCATCTGCTAAGTTGAGGGTGGGTGTGGGGATCGAGAGAGAGAATTGCCATTTGTCGTTTACTGAGCCCAGGCCCTGACCTCGGTGTGTCACACATGGGGCCTCGGCAAAGCCTCGCTGTGACCTTGTGCCGCAGCACGTGGCCCCCCTCTGCGAGGAGAGGATGCCGAGGCCCCGAAGGCCGCAGGGTCAGGCCTTGAAGATGGGACACTGGGCCCTCTGCCTTGTGCTGGCCTTGGGTGGGAGGGCTGGGAGGGTCTTTCTCCTCCGTGCTGCTGCCAGAGGCCCGGCGGGCATCTCGCCCACAGGCTGGTCCCCCGAGGTGGTGGAGCTGTGTAAGAAGTACCGGCAGCAGACCGTGGTGGCCATCGACCTGGCCGGAGATGAGACCATCCAAGGCAGCAGCCTCTTCCCTGAACACGTGAAGGCCTATGCGGTGGGTCCTGGGGGACGGAGGCAGAGGAGAGGCTGGCTCTGGGGGAGCCGCGTGGGGAGCTGGTCTCTATACCAGTAGGGGGAAGGCACACCGACGGGGGATCACGAGGCCTCCTGGGCTCCCAAGTGTGTCGGACTGGGTCTAGGGGCTCTAGAAATTGGGAATCTGGTATGAAAGAAAAAAACCCACTTGGTGCTGGAGGGTCCTGTGTTGGAGCCTTTTGGCCTAATGATTCGCTGTGTGACCTTGGGCAAGACTGTCTCTTCTCTGGGCCTGTTTCATCGGCTGGGATGAGTGGGTTGGAGCAGACGTCTCAAAGCCTCATGCTGTGCTTCCCGTGGAAGGGGTGAAGCATGGGGTCGAGAGTAGGAGCTCTGGAATCTCTTCCTAGCGGTCTGACCTTGGTCGTGATACCTATTTCTCCTGAGTTTCAGTCCCTCCCTGCTCCCTGTAAGACAGGTATTAGAGCAGCTGTGAATGTAATGTAAGGTGTCCAAACCATTTCCTGCAGTGTCTGACACGTAATAACTGTCTAATAAAGGAGGGCTACCACATAAATGATTACTCAGCCCCAGAGTGTAGTGAAGGCAGGGCCTGCGGGGCCGAGCCCCAGGCCGCCCCTGACCAAGCCCTTGCCCTTAAAGGAGGCCATGAAGAGCGGCATCCACCGCACGGTCCACGCCGGGGAGGTGGGCTCGGCCCAGGTGGTGAGAGAGGTGAGTGGCCGGGCTGGCGGCGGGGGCCCTTCTCCCCGCTCGCCCCGCGGCCTGCGCTGGGCTCCACCCTGCTTGTCAACAGGCCGTGGACACGCTCAAGACCGAGAGGCTGGGGCACGGCTACCACACCCTGGAGGACCCGGTCCTTTACAACAGGCTGCGGCAGGAAAACATGCACTTCGAGGTGAGGGGCCAGGGAGGGGGAGGTCAGGGAGGCGGTGGAAAGCGCGGAGGGTCCAGCCGCCGCGGGGAGCGTGGGCCGCAGGCCTTGGAGCTGCTGGGTGGGGGGAGAAAACCAGGACTGACGGCTCCTGGGACTCGGCTGCGAGGGGGCCGCTGTGATCAGGGCGAGGACGGCGCCGGAGGAGGTGGTTCCAGCTGGCCTGGGGACGGGGGTCAGCGTGGCCCCGGGGGGTTCGTGCCAGCCACCCGCCTGCTCTTCCAGGTCTGCCCCTGGTCCAGCTACCTCACGGGCGCCTGGAAGCCAGGCACGGAGCATGCAGTCGTTCGGTGAGGCCTGGGCCCCCGGGGTCCGTTCACTTTTGTACTAGGAAAGCCAAGGGTGGGAAGGGGATGCAGGGACGGGGCACTGGTCCCTGCGGGGTCTCTTGGGTGTGAAAGCTCTTCAAATGCTTGGGAAGCAGGCGCTATTGTCCTCGTCTTACAAGTGAGGAATCCAAAGCTTGGATGTGGTGTAACTTGATGATGAGGTCACCCAGCTATTGCATAGCACAGCTGGGGGCCCTGTAGCTCATCCAGCTATAGCAGAATGCCCTGCTACCCCAAGGGAAACTTCCACACTCCAGATTCTACCTCCTAGGAATTAGGAAGATGAGTCTCTCTTGCTCACGTGGTCTCTGCTCCTGGCCCCTCTGGGCATTCCCCCAGCACATCTTGAAGCTTTCCCCAGGAGAGCCTGTCCCATCCCACCCCACCCCGATCCTGCCCCATAGGCTTAACTAAGAAGCTTTGGCCCTTCTTCAGGTTGCCCTGGGACTGAGCCCTGGGAGAGGCCTCAGGAGGGAAAAGCTGACCCAGAAGTTCACTAAGAACTCGGGTGACCATAGTCAGGCCAGCACTGATGGTCTGTCCGCCAAGCTTACGAGAAGGAGAGGAGCTTGGGCTCGCTCACACTCTGATTACAAGGCGGGCCTGAGCTGCTTTAGGAATGTGGAGTGTGCAGTACCTACAGGACACCCACGTGGAGGCCCTTGGAGGCATGTGGGCATACAGCCTGTGGGCTGGAGAAAGAGTCACCTAAAGCGATTCGGTGGTTGAAGGAGAAGTGATGGCCTCAGCAGACGGTGGAGCAAGAGGGCCTAGGATTCTGGTAACTGACTGTACTGCTGAACTGAATGAATAAGCATTTTCAGAACTCTAATGGAAAACTGATGAATTCATAAAAGTGCTAACAAAAGATCAAGATAAAAAAAAATTACTTACATGGGACGGAGTGAACTGATGAGGATGGTTATAATTTTTGTGACTTTCTGTTTGAATAACAACAACAAAAAAAAGAGGGCCTAGGAGAGAATCCAGAAGGACAGTGACATTGAAGGCACAGGCAGAAGGAAAGCCCCAAGTGCGGTGTCCAAGAAATCTAGGGAAAAGGTCACCAGTATAAAATTCTGCTCCACAAGTCGGGTGAGGTTAGAGCTAGGAAAAGTCCATTGGATTTAATAAGATGGTGGTCAGGGATTACGCTAAGAACAGTCCCCATGGCGTATTTGAAGAGTCAGATCCCAGGGGGTGCTGAGGACGGTTGGTGAAGGGGGCAGACAACTCTCCCAGAGTGCAGCTGTGAAGGGGAGGGCCAGAGAGGGGGGTAGCTAGAGCGGGCTGTTGCTTTTCTGGCCTCGCCAAGCCGGCCCCTCTCCTGTCTTTGCCTGGCTCTGGCCTGGCTGGACGGCTTTAAGTCTTGAGTTGCTAGTAATGTGGCCTTGGACAAGTCACCTGAGTTCCCTGAATTTGTGTCTTCCTCTGTACAATGAGAACTTCCAGGCCTGTCCAAGGGTGCCGCGCGGTTCAAAGGAGGGTGGACGTCCACGTGCAGTGACTGTTTACACAGCAGTGACTGTTTACACAGCAGTGACGGGAGGTGCTTCTCCCCCGCCCCACCCCCCTGCATTGTCCAGGTTCAAAAAAGACCAGGCTAACTACTCCCTCAACACGGATGACCCACTCATCTTCAAGTCCACCCTGGACACTGATTACCAGATGACCAAACAGGACATGGGCTTCACTGAAGAGGAGTTTAAAAGACTGGTGAGTGGCTGTGTGCCTTGACTCTGGGCCCTGGGAGTGTGTGAGGCCTGCAGGTCCTGTCCAGGGCCCGGAAGCCCCGGAGAATGAGGGGTGAGTCTGCTGCAACAGGCCAGGCCAAGGCAGACCTGGAGTTCGATGCCTTCCACAGAGAAGACATCTTCGGCTGAGATCCTGACCTAGGACTGGGTTTTTTATCCTCTGCTTCCATCAAGTGCCTTGAAAGACTCTGAAAGCTGTCAACCATCTCCCCAGAAAGGTGTGCTCGGCTATACATTCTGCACACACTTTTCAGGCCACTCACAGACCCCAGGATGAGCCCGTGATTTCAGTGGTTCTGATGTCCCAAGTCTGTCCCTGCAGGACTGTCTCTCTGGCGCCACACATCCCACCCTGTCTCTCAAAGGTTTCTCCAACCTCCTTCCCACATCTGTGTATCACGTCCTGCCACTTTAAGAACGCAGAAGCTCATAGTCTCTGCTCTGGCACTTGCTGCCGCGTGACCTTGGACAAGTCCTCCCCACTCTGAGCTGAACGAATTGCCCATGTTTGATGAAGAGGACGGACTGTCACTAGATTGCTAAGGACTCCCTTCTATGCTCTCTGGCTTCACGCTGTCTGCCGTGCTGGCCCTTCCAGAACATCAATGCGGCGAAGTCCAGTTTCCTCCCAGAAGATGAGAAGAGGGAGCTTCTTGATCTGCTCTATAAAGCCTATGGGATGCCACCTTTGGCCTCTGCAGGTATGTTTCTGACTGAGCTGCTGGGCTGGTGCCCTGCCCTGGCTCCCACCTGGCTTTCCGGGGACTTCTAGCAAGATGCCCTCCCTTCCTCTCCTGGGCAGCACCAGGGATGCGTGATGACTCCCTGGCTGGTGGTCCTCCCTCACTGGACAGGCTCACTTTCTGCATAATGCTGTCTTGAGGCTGGTCTGAGGAGGAGACTTTCTCAAGCCCACTCCCAAGGTCTTGGCAACTTGGGGCATCTCCAGGGCTGCCCAAAGCCAAGGGCAGGGAGTTGAGCCCAGGGTGCAGCCAGGTTCTGCTTCCTTCCTTCCTGTGTGGCCTTGACAGAGCCTTTCCTTGTTCCAAGCCTCAGTCTCCCCATCTGTAGAAAGGGGTTCCTCTCTGGCTCTGATGTTCTGTGATTTTTTTTTTTTTTTTAATGTCCTGGGTACTACAAGTTGCCTAATCTTTCTGCTTCCTTTACTTGGCAAGCAGGGCAGCGTCCCTGAAGACATCGTGGCCACCTCTCAGAGTCCTCACCCTGTGGATGGAGTCTTCACAACTCTGGGGTTAATCGACAGGCTTCCCTTTACTCCTTCCAGGGAGACTATGATTTCCAGAGTCAGCTACTGACGCTCGTGAAGCCCACGTGCCTGTTTCTGTACACACATACACCTCCGCCTGGCCGTGTCTCTCCTCTGATTGTGTGCCCAGGCCAGGATCAGGGCCTGTGGCTGGTTGAATCTGAATCCCTCCTCCTATGGTGACTCGTGCTGAAAATCTGGTGCTTAATAAAGAAACCAACGGCTGGGGTTGTGCAGCATGTGGTGTATGGCGCTGCGGTCGGAGCGGGCCAACTTGGGTTTGTGGAGAACGGAAGGAGCCCCTGGGGCCCCCAGAAGCAGGCAGCCTGCCCAGCAGCAGGGTCCCGAGAGCCCGGTGGGGTCTGTGAATGGGAAGGGGGGGCAAACCGGGGCCCAAAGCCTGCTCTCTGTCCAGAAGAAACCAGGCTTCTCTTGGAAGACTTATCTGCTTAAATGCTCCCTGAACTCTTAACCCCCTCCTACTCTAGGTCCTAAGGGGAGAAACCTTCTTTTTGGGTTCCCAAAGCTGTGAACTGGGGTGAGAGAGGGTGAGATGGAAGAGGATTCTTCAGATACTGGCCTGAGGAGTGGTGCTGGCCTCTGCGGTGCCCCAGCATCTTCTCAGGTACTTCATTCCGTGGAAGCCTGGGGCAGCGATGGGTCCCAGCTAATCATGGCCTTGGGGAAACAAGGCCCAGCCCCTGCTTTTGCTGTTGTTTAAAGGAGAAATAATCATCTAAACCTATCACACAAATCATCAGCATTTATTTCCTGGGTCCTAGGTGTCACTTATCTTGGTAGAAAGGGCAAAGAGTTAATCAGAGAGTTTTGAGCACAAGATCCCTTCCCTAAAAATAGATCTGTGAAGCTCCATAGGGGAACCTCAGAGCTGCATAGATGGTCAAAAAGTTTAACTTACAATGGCTTCCAAAATAAAAGGTAAATTGTCAGCTCCCTCCCTCTCTGCTGAGAAAAGGTTTAAAGTTTCTAAAAAGTTTAAAAGTGCTTCTTAAAAAAGGGGTAAGAAGGTCCTGACACAGAAGGCTGGCTGGGTTGGAGAAGAGGGGGCAGAGCTAGAATGCGGTCCCTGCCCAGGCTGTTCACCCAGGTGGCAGGACCCAGCCCCCGAGTCCCAGCACCTGCTGAATAAATAACATCCTGTGGTTACAGTGTCTTGAAAGTGTACCCCGGGCGAGTGAGGAGGTGGTGGGAGCGTGGAGCCTGGGGGTGTGGGCAGAGGGCCTTCCCAGGGTAGGGGCCATGGGAGCCTCTGGGGCTGCCTTTCAGTCTGGCCTGGCTTGCCTGGAACACGTTGCTCAGCGGAAAGGCTGCCGGGCCAGTGCCAGGGCTTTCCGTCCACGGCGCGTCTCTCTTCCAGCCTCCTCGGGCAAGGTCATGTTCAAGATGAGGTGGTCCCATCGCTGCTCTTGGGCTGATTGCTGCCTTCCTTGTCTGGGGTGCCCACCTCCGCCTGTCCTTCTGCAGAGGAGAGAGAAAAGAGCATATACACAAACGTAATGCATAGAAGGAGGTCTAGAGGGGCCCAGCCACAGCAGTAACAGTGGATAAGCCCTGGGGAGCAGGACAGGAGCTGGATTGGGGGGGGGATAGCTAAAGGGAACTTTAGCCTAGTCTGTAACATTTTAATTTCTACAAAGAAAATGTGCATGCGCTGTTACTAGTATAATTAAAGTGAAGAAAAGGCCAGGATCACGGATGGATACTTGTAGCTGGTGAGGGTCAGGATATTTGCGTGGGGTGTCTAGAGTCCCAGCATGTGCTCGGCAAACGGTAGTTCCTGTAAGACAGAGAAGGACATCAGAAGATGCCAGCCCAGGGGAGCGCCAGGGGTGGCCTGCAGCAGGGGCTGGGGTGGAGCCCGTGGCTGTTTCACTGTGCTGTGTCCCCGCCACACCACCCCCATCTCCCTCTCTGGCCTCTGTCTTTGCATCCTTAGGCTAAGCCCTTCGCGTGACTAGGGAGAAACTACCCTGCACCCAGATCCTGAGGCTGCAGACTGACAAGTACTTTCCGTGCAGTCACACAGCAGCCTGGAGGTGTGATGAGGGTCACGATAAGACTCGGATGAGAAAAACAAGGCTCAGAGAGGTGAACCGACTTGCCTGAGAGCCAAACAGTGGAGGGAGCCGTGTCCCTTCCACTAACTAGGAGGCTGCCGCCTAAAGGAGCGCTCTCCAGGGTTTGTAAAGACCCGTCACTGACACCGCCTCATTCTGCCCTGGCAGCTGGCTTCAGAGGTGGGGTTAGTGGTAGTGAGCGGTGCAGGGAGAACTTGGACACCTGCGCCTCAGGTCACCTCCTATCATGGGCCAGGGCCTGTGCACGAGGTACCTGGTGTCCTGGCAGTTGTCCTGGCAGCAAAGGCCGGGTCCCAGAGGGTCCTTCTGGCCCACTGGAAGCCTGACAAATTAGACTGCGCTTCAGGCAGATTTCCCAGTTTGTGATGCCCTATTTGGTCCGAAGCCTCCCACCCTGGCGAGCAAGAATATTTTCGTTAAATTCCGCAGTAACTACCACTCTGCCATTTCCTCGCTGTGGGACCTCAAGCAATTTATTTAATCTCTCCAAGCCTCTGCTTCCTGTTCTATGAAGTGAGGGTGACATCCCTGCCCCTCTGTGGTCACCTGGCACATGGGACAGCTCAGCCAGGGGCAAGGCTTCCTCTGTGCAGGCCCCAGCTCTCTTCTGGCCCACAGAGAGGTCCCCAAGCATTTTCCTCTCCAACCAGCACCCCTGGGACTCCCGCAGGGCAGTTTCACAGCATGATTCGGAAGGTTTCCTGGTCACATGCTGCCAAGCAGTGCGTTCATATTCCTTCATGCCCTGCTGGTTGTTTATGTTTCATTATTCGGCCAAGTAAGGAAATGTTTGTGCTCCCCACGTAAGGAAACATCAGAGAAGACAAAGGTTCGCACACAAAGGGCTTGGGGAGCGTTAACACACAGGAGCTGGGGAGGCCTGGTGGCCAGCCCTCAGGACCGGCAAAGGCTGTGGCTCCTCCTCCCCCGCCCGGCCTCTGCAGCAGTTTCCCGGGAGCTTTAGGCAAATAGATGTTCCAGGGCCCGCAGGAGCAGAACCTGTGTTCTCCGTACTCCCACTCCCTTGGTGAGTCCGCTGGACTGAGCTCGGCTCGCGGACGTGCCAGCGGAAGCTGCCCATTGCAGGGCCTGCTGGAAGGCGCCTCGGCCACTCTGGCCTGCACTGCACCAGGCGCACTTCACTGCCTTGCGCTGAGGGCCACTCCTTCCTCAGGTCCCCCTTTCAACTGTCCGTCACCCTGGCAGACAGCTGCCAGGACACCGGGTACCGCAGGGATCTCGAATCGGACGGGGGTGGGAGCCGGCATTAGAGGGCCTGGGCAGGTGGATGAGCGGCTACACTGAGTTGAAGGAGATAGAAAACCGTTCACCAGAGCAGACGCAGATGCCCTGGCAGCAGGCCTGGCGTGGCAGCTGGGCGTGCTGGTCAGTGAACAGCCATTGACCAGGCACCTCTGCCGGGTGCCAAATGCCACCAGGCACCGAGGGCCCAGGATGCGGATCCCAGAGGAGAGGCCCTGTGCTCAGGGGGCTGTGGAGGCGGCCAAGAGAAGAGGCGCCTCCGCTGCCAGAGAGGGGGAGGCGGTCAGAGCAGTCTGGGCCTCTAAGAAAGAGGAAAAGCCAGCCCAGCAAAGGGAGGGCAGGCAGGACCAGACAGAGGGAGAGTGTGCAAGGCCCATCAGGGACTTTCAGGAAACAGAAGTCCCTTCCTCAGGCTGGACCAGAGGCACAGGGGAGAAAGATGGGAGCAGAGGCTGGAGGGGAGCAGGGTCAGATCCGGGGAGGCTTCCACGGCTGGTGAGGACTTCGGGCCGCAGGACAAGGGAGGGCTGACGGACCGCTGATGGGACGGCACGGGGAGGGAGGGTGGGGTTCCTCGGGCAGCCAGGACTGGTGAGGAATGTTCTAGCAGAGGAAACCGTGAGATGAAGGGGGGTGGACGTAGGGGCAGAAGCACGATGGGACAGGGGGTTTAAATGAACCCTGCTGGCAGCTGTCCAGCAGGAGGGTTGGGGCGGGGGTGGATCAGGGAGGCCCGGGCAGAGGCCGCTGTGGTGCTGGGAGTGGCCTGAGCCAGGTGGTGGCTGTGGGGACACAGAGAAGCGGAGGGACTGGGGAGGGACCTTGGAGGAGAACTGACAGGGCCTGTGGGTGGATGGGGAGGCTGAGGGGAAAGGGAAGCACCGGGATGCCTGGCCAGAGGGTCCTCACGGCCTGAGACGTTGGCACCCCCTAGCCTAGGGAGTGGCTGCCCTCTGCCACTGACCGTGGGCCTGGGGCCTGATTTAAATCCAGTTTCTTCTCTGAGAAAGAGGGGGCAGGCTAGGACTTAGAGGCCAGTCCCGGAGCCCAGGAGAGGGTCTCCCACCAGGAGTGCTTGAACACAAGAGTGCCCGTGGGTTCTGACCTGCGTTCTCGAGGGCCAGCTCGCCCATGTCGCCAGCCAGCTTCCGTACGCTTACGGCCTCGGAGTCTCCCTGGATGTCAGGGACTGCGTTCCGGCGGCCCGTCCGGTCACAGGAGATGAAGTCCGAGTAGGAGGACTCGACCTCCATCATGCCTGTCGCATCGCTCTTCAGGCCTGTGGGGACAAGGGCAGGAGGGCAGAGGTGAACCCTGGTGCATCCTGCACAGAAGACTCAGCTTGGGGCCCGGCACTGATGTCTTTTGACAAACTGACAGTTATTGCCTTGCTCGCTGACAACAAAACAGAAAGCACAGAAAAGTACAAAGAACAAAATAAGTCATGCATCATTTTATACCCCAAAAGCCACCACCACCGTTTTAAAGAACATCTTTTGTGTTTTCTCTAAGTAGAGTTCACGATGACGATCTACACATTTATCCACACCATGCACCAGGCACTGGCTAGGGGCCACAGATGCAGCAACGAACAAGTCAGCCGTGGTCCTTGTCCTCAGGGAGCTTAGAGTCTACTGGGTCATTCAGTGTAATTACCTAATACCTAAGTAATTACCACAGTGCTCCGGACTTCCAGGGAGAAGGCAGGGTACCAGAGTGACTACCAGGGCCTGACCAAGGCTTGGGGGTCAGGAAGTGACATTTTAGCCGAGATCCTAGGAGGAAGAGATAGACAAGGAGTCTAGACAAGGAGTGAGGGGAAGAGCACGTATGAAGGCTCTGTGGAGCAAAGGCACGGTGGGATGGGAGAAACGTAAGAGCCGTGGGCTGGGGAACTGTGGGAAAGGGGCCAAGACACCGAGGATGCTGCTGAGCTGGGCAGGGGCCCGATCACATCTTCAATTTGGTCCCTGAGGGGTTGAGGCTCATGAATGTTCAGATTAGCATTTTCAAAGATGACTCTGGCACCTAAGGTGAGCAGACCTGAATGGGGGCCAGCTAGGGGACTCCTGCAAAAATTCAGGTGTAAGAAGATGGTGGGTGAAGCAGGGATGGAAGAAGGTATTGCATGCAAATAGAAATCAAAAGAAAGTGGGAGTAGCAGCACTCATATGAGACAAAATAGACTTTAAAATAAAGGCTGTTATAAGAGACAAAGAAGGAAGGACATTACATAATGATCAAGGGGTCAGTCCAAGAAGAAGACATAACAATTGTAAAGATATATGCACCCAACATAGGAGCACCTCAATATGTAAGGCAAATACTAACAATCATAAAGGGAGAAATCAACAGCAACATGATAGTGGGGGACTTTAACACCCCACTTCCATCAATGGACAGATCATCCAGACAGAAAATCAATAAAGAAACACAGGCCTTAAATGACACATTAGACCAGATGGACTTAATTGATATTTATAGAGCATTCCATCCAAAAGCAGCAGAATATACATTCTTCTCAAGTGCACATGGAACATTCTCCAGGACTGACCACATGCTGGGCCACAATGTGAGCCTTGGTAAATTTAAGAAAAGTGAAATCATATCAAGCATCTTTTCTGACCACAATGCTATAAGATTAGAAATAAACTACAAGAAAAAAACTGTAAAAAACACAAACACATGGAGGCTACACAATATGCTACTAAACAACCAATGGATCACTGAAGAAATCAAACAGGAAATCAAAAAATATCTAGAGAAAAATGAAAACGAAAGCACAATGATCCAAAACCTATGGGATGCAGCAAAAGTAGTTCTAAGAGGGAAGTTTATAGCAATACAATCCTACCTCAAGAAACAAGAAAAATCTCAAATAAACAACCTAACCTTACACCTAAAGCAACTAGAAAAAGAAGAACAAATAAAACCTATAGTAGAAGGAAAGAAATCATAAAGATCAGAGCAGAAATAAATGAAACTGAGACGAAGAAAACAATATGAAACTAAAAGCTGGTCCTTTGAAAAGATAAACAAAATTGATAAACCTTTAGCCAGACTCATCAAGAAGAAAAGGGAGAGGACTCAAATCAATAAAATTAGAAATGAAAAAGGAGAAGTTACAACCGACACCACAGAAATACAAAGGATCATAAGAGACTACTAACAGGGACTTCCCTGGTGGTCCAGTGAGTAAGACTCCGTGTTCCCAACGCAGGGGGCCCGGGTTCTATCCTTGGTCAGGGAACTAGATCTCACATGCATGTCACAACAAAGAAGCCCGCATGCCGCAACTAAACATGCCACAACGAAGATCCCGCATGCTGCAACTAAGACCCAGTGCAACCTAAAAAAAACAGGACTATTACAAGCAACTGTGTGCCAATAAAACAGACAACCTGCAAGAAATGTACAAATTCTTAGAAAGATACAATCTCCCAAGACTGAACCAGGAAGAAATAGAAAATATGAACAGACCCATCACAAGTACTGAAATTGAAATTGTGATTAAAGAACTTACAAAAAACAGAAGTCCAGGACCCAATGGCTTCACAGATGAATTCTATCAAACATTTAGAGAAGAGCTAACACCTGTCCTTCTGAAACTGTTCCACAAAACTGCAGAGGAAGGAAAACTCCCAAACTCATTCTGTGAGGCCACTATCAGCCTGATACCAAAACCAGACAAAGATACCACACACAAAAAAAAAATTACAGGCCAATATCACTGAAAAACATAGACATAAAAATCCTCAACAGGGACTTCCCTGGTGGCACAGTGGTTAAGAATCCACCTGCCGGGCTTCCCTGGTGGCGCAGTGGTTGAGAGTCTGCCTGCCGATGCAGGGAACACGGGTTCGAGCCCTGGTCTGGGAAGATCCCACATGCCAGGGAGCGACTAGGCCCGTGAGCCACAATTGCTGAGCCTGCGCATGTGGAGCCTGTGCTCCGCAACAGGAGAGGCCGCGATAATGAGAGGCCCGCGCACCACGATGAAGAGTGGCCCCCACTTGCCACAAGTGGAGAAAGCCCTCACGCAGAAACGAAGACCCAACACAGCCATCAATCAATCAATCAATAAATAAATAAAATTAAAAAAAAAAGAATCCGCCTGCCAACGCAGGGGACATGGGTTCGAGCCCTGGTCCGGGGAGATCCCACGTGCTGCGGAGCAACTAAGCCCATGTGCCACAACTACTGAGCCTTCACTCTGGAGCCCACGAGCCACAAATACTGAAGCCCATGAGCCACGAGCCTACAGCCCGTGCTCTGCAACAAAGAGAAGCCACTGCTTGCCGCAACTAGAGAAAGCTCGCACGCAGCAACGAAGACCCAATGCAGCAAAAAAAAAAACAACCACCTCAACAAAATACTAGCAATCTGAATCCAACAATACATTAAAAGGATCATACACCATGATCAAGTGGGATTTATCCCAGGGATGCAAGGATTTTTCAATATCAGCAAATTGATCAATGTGATACACCACATCAACAAACTGAAGAATAAAAACCATATGATCATCTCAATAGATGCAGAAAAAGCTTTTAACAAAATTCAACACCCATTTATGATAAAAACTCTACAGAAAGTGGGCTTAGAGGGAACATACCTCAACATAATAAAGCCATATACGACAAACCTACAGCTAACATCATACTCAACAGTGAAAAGCTAAAAGCATTTCCTCTAAGACCAGGAACAAGACAAGGATGTCCACTCTTGCCACTTTTATTCAACATAGTTTTGGAAGTCCAAGCTACAGCAATCAGAGAAGAAAAAGAAATAAAAGGAATACAAATTGGAAAAGAGGAGGTAAAACTGTCACTGTTTGCAGATGACATGATACTATACATAGAAAATCCTAAAGACACTACCAGAAAACTACTAGAGCTCACCAATGAATTTGGTAAAGTTGCAGGTTACAAAATTAATACACAGAAATCTGTTGCATTTCTATACACTAACAATGAAAGATCAGGAAGAGAAATTCAAGAAATAATCCCATTTACCACTGCATCAAAAAGAATAAAATACCTAGATATAAACCTACCTACGGAGACAAAAGACCTGTACTCCAAAAACTATAAGATGCTGATGAAAGAAATCAAAGACAACACAAACAGATGGAAAGAAATACCGTATTCTTGGATTGGAAGAATCAATACTATCAAAATGACTATACTACCCAGGGCAATCTACAGATTCAATGAAATCCCTATCAAATTACCAATGGCATTTTTCACAGAACTAGAGCAAAAAAATCTTAAAATTTGTATGGAGACACAAAAGACCCCGAATAGCCAAGGCAATCGTGAGAAAGAAAAATCAGGCACCCTGACTTCAGACTATACTACAAAGCTACAGGCATCAAAACAGTACGGTTTTTTGTTTGTTTTTAATGCAAAAATGAGATTGATAGATACCAAACCTGGGTTTCTTATTAATAAATACAAATTTCTGGTAAAAAAAAAATAGAAATACAGATCAATGGAACAGGATAGAAAGCCCAGAAATAAACCCACGCAACTGTGGTCAATTAATCTACGACAAAGGAGACAAGACTATACAATGGAGGAAAGACAATCTCTTCAATAAATGGTGCTAGGAAAACTGGACAGCTACATGTAAACACATGAAATTAGAACATTCTATAACATTGTACACAAAAATAAACTCAAAATGGATTAAAGACCTAAATTTGAGACCAGATGCTGTAAAACTCTTAGAGGAAAACATAGGCAGAACACTCTCTGACATAAATCGCAGCAAGATCCTTTTTGATCCATCTCCCAGAGTAATGGAAATAAAAACAAAAATAAATGGGACCTAATTAAACTCAAAAGCTTTTGCACAGCAAAGGAAACCATAAACAAAATGAAAAGACAACCCACAGAATGGGAGAAAATATTTGCAAATGATGTCACCAACAAGGGATTCGTTTCCAAAATTTACAAACAGCTCATGTGGCTTAATATCATCAAAACAAACAACCTCATCAAAAAATGGGCAGAAGACCTAAGTAGACATTTCTCCAAAGAAGACATACAGATGAAGAGGCACATGAAAAGATGTTCAACATCGCTAATTACTAGAGAAATGCAAATCAAAACTATAATGAGATATCACCTCACACCAGTCAGAACGGCTATCATCAAAAAATCCACAAACAGCAAATGCTGGAGAGGGTGTGGAGAGAAGGGAACCCTCCTACACTGTTGGTGGGAATGTAAATTAGTGCAGCCACTATGGAAAACAGTATGGAGGTTCCTTAAGAAACTAAAAATTGATCTACCATATGATCCTGCAATCCCACTCCTGGGCATATACCCAGAGAAAGACATGGTCTGAAAGGATACATGCACCCCAGTATTCACTGCAGCACTGTTGACGATAGCCAAGACATGGAAGCAACCTAAATGCCCATCGACAGAAGAATGGATAAAGAAGATATGGTACATATATACAATGGAATACTACTTAGCCTTTAAAAAGAATGAAATAATGCCATTTGCAGCAACATGGATGGACCTAGAGGTTGTCATACTGAGTGAAGTAAGTCAGACAGAGAAAGAGAAATATCATATGATATCACTTACATGCGAATCAAAAACGATACAAATGAACTTATTTACAAAACAGAAACAGACTCACAGATTTAGAGAACGAACTTATGGTTACCAGGGGTAAGGGTGGGAAAGAGGGATAGTTAGGGTGTTTGAGATTGATGTGTACACACTGCTATATTTAAAACGGATAGGACTTCCCTGGTGGCGCAGTGGTTAAGAATCCACCTGCCAATGCAGGGGACACGGGTTCGAGCCCTGGTCCGGGAAGATCCCACATGCCGCGGAGCAACTAAGCCCGTGCGCCACAACTACTGAGCCTGTGTTCTAGAGCCTGCGAGCCACAACTACTGAGCCCACGTGCCTAGAGCTCATGCTCCACAACAAGAAGCCACCGCAATAAGAAGGCCGCACACCACAACAAAGAGTAGCCCTGGCTTGCTGCAACTAGAGAAAAGCCCATGCGCAGCAACGAAGACCCAACGCAGCCTAAACAATAAATAATTAATAAATAAATAAAACCTTACCAAAAAAAAAAAAAAAAAAGAATTGTGCTGAAAATGGATAACCAACAAGGACCTACTGTATAGCACAGGGAACTCTGCTCAATATTCTCTAACAACCTAACTGGGAAAAGAATTTGAAAAAAACCAGATACATGTATATGTATAACTGAATCACTTTGTTGTACACCTAAAACTAACACAACATTGTTAATCAACTATACTCCAATATAAAACGAAAAGTTTAAAAAAAAACCAAAGATGGTGGGTGAAGGAAGGAGGTGGTGATGGACAGACACATTCTAGATGTAATCTGGAGTATGAATCACCAGGACTTGGTGTTTGGCTGATGAGGAAGTGAGCTTCCTGACATGAATAAGTAGGTGGATGGAGGATGGTTCATGAGATGGGGGATGGGTTGGGAGGAAAGACAGGAAATTAGGAGTTACTGCTACAGAGATGGTGGTTAATAGCCCTGCTGGCTGATTTTTTCAGCTGAGAGAGAAAAGAAGAGAACCACATATATAAAGAAGAGCCACATACATGTAAAAAAGGATTTGTGAGATCATACTATAGTACACTGTATTTTATAGCTTACTGTTTGAAACTCCCTAAAACATGTCATGAAGTTTCCCTCTAGATGATTTTTGTATATGCACCATGATATATTTGATGAGTCCCCTAGAAATGAACATGGAGGCACTTTCCCATTTTCCATCACTATGGACAGCACTAGGTCTTTATGTAAATATTTGTGCCTATGTCTAATTATTTTCTTAGAGTATATTCCTAGAAGTAGAATTGCTAAGCTAAAGGGAAGGGTGAAATAATATTTAAGACACATTTTTTGATACATTTCCAAGTTGCTTTCCTGAATGACATAATGGTATTTATAATAACAGAAAAAGATGAGGAAATAAAACATAAATTCAGTTCTGTTCCTATTTATATTCCCACCAGCAGCCTGTAAGATTGCCCGTTTATCTGCACCCTTGTCAACAATGGGTATTGCTATTATATATATATTTTTAAAAGGCTAATCTGCTAGGGGAATACGAGTATCTCTCTTTGAGCACCTATGATTTCCTGAAGGCAATCAAATCACACAAGTCAGGCCGTGGACTCTGGCCACTTGGCACACCCTGAGTTAGCGAGGGACGGGGGGGTCTAAGCCACTGGCCTGACCAGGAGCTCACAGTCCTCTAGGTGAGATGGGCCCAGCCAATTCCAGTTTTAGACACACGTAGGCAAATGCCAATGCTCTTTATAGTATGAGGATGTTTACTGCACATCCTAGGTCAGTGATAGGGAAGCTGCCAAATGTCCCTCAAAAGGCTAGGCATTAAACGAATTATAAAGTATTCACAAAAAAATACCCTGCACCAGATGGACCTGTACTGATGGCAAAGTGTCTGAGATAAACTGTTAATTGCAAAATGCAGGTTGCAAAACAACACCTTAAAGAAAACCCAGTTTCAACTCATACAACTCAACAACAAAAAAAACAAACAACCCAATCGAAAAACGGGCAGAAGACCTAAATAGACATTTCTACAAAGAAGACATACAGATGGCCAACAGGCACGTGAAAAGATGCTCAACGTTGCTAATTATTAGAGAAATGGAAATCAAAACTAAAATGAGGTACCACCTCACACCGGTCAGAATGGCCATCATTAAAAAGTCAACAAATAACAAATGCTGGAGAGGATGTGGATAAAAGGGAACCCACCTACGCTGTTGGTGGGAATGTAAGTTGGTACAGCCACTACGGAAAACAGTGTGGAGGTTCCTCAGAAAACTAATATGATCCATATGATACAGCAATCCCTCTCCTGTGCATATATCCAGACAAAACTATAATTCAAAAAGATGCATGCACCCTTATGTTCATAGCAACACTATTCACAATAGCCAAGACATGGAAACAACCTAAATGTCCACTGACAGATGAATGGACAAAGAAGATGTGATACATTTATACAATGGAATACTCCTCATCCATAAAAAAGAATGAAATAATGCCATTTGCAGCAACATGGATACAAGTAGAGATTATCACACTAAGTGAAATAAGTCAGAAGAACAAATACGATATGATATCACTTATATGCAGAATCTAAAATATGACACAAATGAACCTATCTATGAAACAGAAGCATAGAGAACAGACTGGTGGTTGCCAAGGGGGAGGGAATTGGGGGAGGGATGGAGTGGGAGGTTGGGGTGAGCACATGTAAACTATTATGTACCGAATGGATAAACAACAAGGTCCTACTGTATAGCACAGAGAACTATATTCATTAACCTATGATAAACCATAATGGAAAAGAATATGAAAAAAGAATGTATATACGTATAACTGAATCACTTTGCTGTACAGCAGAAATTAACACAACATTGTAAGTCTATACTTCAATTTAAAAAAAAAAGAGAAAGAAAGAAAACCCAGTTTCTATGGGGAAAGACAGCAGATACAAGAAAAAAAACCTTGCCAAGTGTGGTACTTTGTGTCTAAGGGGAACTTTCACTTCTAAGACTAAATTTTTATAATGGTAGGAGTTTTTATAAGCCCAAGTTATTGTTCAACGCTTTCAGAAAGTAACTGACATTGGCAGGAAGCAGCTGGAAAGCAGCCAGGGTGGGGCTCAGTAACTAGCGCGCGCGTGCATGCGCGCGTGTGTGTGTGTGTGTGTGTGTGTGTGTGTGTGTGCGCGTGTGTGTGCACGCGCGCACTGTGTGAAAAGAGGGGCTGGCCGCTATGGAGGGCTGGACCACATCTCCCCACAACACCTAGCTCAGAAGAGACACCTAAAGAATAAATTAGGGGCACTCAAAGATCAGACAGGGGAGACAGGGAGGCGTCCTGTAGTAGACAGAGAAAAAAACAAGAGACGTGACCTTGTGCTATGAACCTGGCTCTGCCACCAGACCTTGAGCAAGACTGCCCCTCTCTGGGCCTCCGTTACCAGATCTGTAAAATAGAATAAAGGCGGGCCCAGAATTCTGTTTAAGGCAGCCCCCCAGCTCCAGCAGGGGGCACACCGAGCCTATTTTTCTAAGCTGCCTTGAGAGAAAGAAGTTGCCCTAGTTGTGTTTCTGGCTCTTTCTCAGCAAAAAAAAACTCTGAACTCTCTGAAGTCCCAGAGGTGGCTCTTCTGTAGGTCACAGAAGTTTCACTTCTACACTCTCCCTCTGGGGAAACTGCTCAAAGCTTGAGAACAGGGCAGTGGCCTGTTGCAATAACAGGCAGTAACACAGAATAAAAATTATGATGACGGTTCTAACAATAATCGTAAAGGTAACACTTATCAAGTCATCATGTTTTCCATACCTCGCTTACTAAATTGCCACAACAACCTCTGAGGTCTGCGAGGTGAGTTTATAACCACGACTTGGGAAGGTCTCAGGCGGACCCATACCTGCCGGTGGGAAGGAGACACTGGGCAGGCCACGCCAGCTCCCGAGCCCCTCCTCCTCAGTCCTTTTCCTCCAACTAGACCGTTGGCTCCATGAGAACTGGTATTCCTGTCTGGATTTTCACCAGGCCAGACTGAAAGGCCTAATCCTGGCAGCTGAACCATATGCTTCTGGCTGCTCCATCCTCAGATTCTCAACCAGGGCCTGGCAAAGAGCAGGTACTAAATAATTACTCGCCAAATTAAATCTGAATCTCTCTGTCTACCTGTCTGTCTATCTTCCCTCCATCCCTCTTTCCCTATCTGTGGAAACCATAAAATGACGCACTCCTTTGGCCAGTGGGAAAGGCCTCTGTCCACTGTAGATGGCTGTGCTGATGTTCTGGTCCAGGATCTCTAGCATCTGACACTGTGGGATGGATGGAGTTACAGGCTCCATCTAAAAGGCCAGCTTCCTGCTGGAACTGACACCCTGGGGCTTTGGCTCCTGCCCTTGCCTGGCTGACCTTACAGGCTGCCCAGGGTAGGAAGCTGACTTTCCTGGCTCGGAGAAGGAAGCGTACCAAGTTCAAAAGCCAATGCTGCAAAACACCACCTGTGGCCAGTGTGCTCGGGCTGCCATCCCCATCCCCCCAGGGAAGACCAATTCCAAAGACAGGTCTGGGGGTGGGGTGCGTCTGGGGAGCTCTCTGACACACAGCACAAGCACACGATTTCGTTTTTCTTCAACATTTGTATTCTTCCCTCACTCTCTGCTCTTAAAGTCAACAGCAAATGGGGAAATATAAGAAAGAATCCTCAGAGTTGGAAGCTGCATCAGAAAACGGTCATTCTCAGACTCTGTTAAGGAGAGTATAAATGCCAGGACCTCTCTGAGTGACTTAACATGATACATCAAGAAACCTCTCCTTTTTTCATATCCTTGAGCCACTAAATCAGCTTACAATACTTTTTTCTAAGAACGTAATCCATGTTGTGCATGAGGATAAATGTTCAAAGATGTTCATCACAGTATTACCTGTAATAGTCAAAAACTAAAGACACCAAAATGAGCTCCTAAATGGGCATGTCACATGTCCTAAATGGACAATAGAGAAATATATACATATTTAACTATTTGTATCCAAATGAAATACCATTCGGGTATTAAAATGTTTGTGAAGTTTTTAACAGACAGGGGGAAATAGATTGTTCTCACAGATTGTTCACGTAGATTGTTAAATGAAGAATCTCAATGATATGATCACATATCAATATTATTTAATTAAATTATGAATGATTTTTAAATTTTCTGTATTTTTTTTTCAGTGAAAGCATTCACTTTATTTTTAAATTATTTCATTTTTGAGTATGTGTGGGCATGGTATGAAACTCAAAAAGTATGAAAGGAGGGACTTCCCTCGTGGCACAGTGGTTAAGAATCCGCCTGCCAATGCAGAGGACATGGGTTTGAGCCCTGGTCCGGGAAGATCCCACATGCCGCGGAGCAGCTAAGCCCGCGTGCCACAACTACTGAGCCTGCGCTCTAGAGCCCGCGAGCCACAATGACTGAGCCCGCATGCCACAACTACTAAGCCCGCGCGCCTAGACCCTGTGCTCCGCAACGAGAGAAGCCACCGCAATGAGAAGACTGCGCACCGCAATGAAGAGTAGCCCCCGCTCACCACAACTAGAGAAAGCCTGCGCGCAGCAACAAAGACCCAACGCAGCCAAAAAAAAAAAAAAAAAAGTATGAAAGGAAAAAGAGTAAGAGCTCAGTGTCCTCCTTGGACTCAGACACCTTCCCCCCACCAGGCAAGCACTTTCTTGTGTCCTCCCAAGATAATCCAGGCAACAAACATATTCCCTCCTGCCCTCCCTTCCTTCCTTCTTCTTTTATTTAAAACAAAAAGTTGTTTTCCATCTCGCTTTTTTCATTCAAAAATACATCCTGGAAACAATTCCAGATCATCCTGAAGCCACCGCAGCACTGATTATATAAAAACTCTAGAAACAAACCCAAAGTCCTTATACTACAAGATAACTTTTTTTTTTTTTTAATTGGTTGCATGGTGTCTGCTGTCTCACTGCTGTAGACCAATTTAATGATTTCTTGAGTGATAAACTTTGGGGTTGTTGCCAAAAAAGTAGAATTGTCACATTAAAGGATATGTAAATTTAAAGAATTGACTAGAGCCAAATTTTCCTACACAGCGGTTAATTCCCATTGGACGTATGTGAGGAGCACTCGGCGGCACCACATTCTCATCAACAGTCTTTTCCCCCCAACCCGAAAGGTGAGAACGGTCCCCCGCTGTTTCAGCTTGTACTGCTCCTGTGTGTGCAACCGAGCAGCTTTCCATGTGTATTTCCTTTTCTGTGCATTGTTTATCCAAATCCTTTTGCCCATTTTTCTATTAGATTGTAGCCCTTTTTCTTACTGATCTGTAGGAGTTATTTATATATCAATATTAAGACAATTAGTCTTTTGCCTTAAGAGGCGTTACAAGTATTTTTTACTTGTTATTTATTCTCTGACTTTATTTCTGACATTTCTCCGCATGCACATTTTTTCTGTTCATGTAGTCAAACTGATCCATATTTTACTTTTTGGTTTCCTGGTTCTGGATCATACTTGGAAATGTCTTCCCCATTCTGAGATTAGTAAAGAATCCTCCCTTGCTTATTTCTTGTACTTTCATGGCTTTATTTTTCATATGTAAAACTTTGATTGATCTGAAATTTATTTGTTATGAGGCATGAGTTAGAGATCGACCTTAATTAATTTTTTCCACTTATCTCAAAACCATTTGTGGAATCATCAAACTGAAGGGGCTCCCCGAGCTCATGGAGACAAGCCTCTCATTAATAGCTCGGGAAAGTGAGGTTCAGAAAGGGAGAGGGACTTGCCCAAAGTTCTTGATCCAGGAGTCCGACCTCCTGGTCCAGGGCTCTTCCTCCCACACCTTACTGCACCCCCGGGAGTCCCCAGCAACAGGACAAATCTCTCAGGGGGTGTGCGGTTGGAAGGAGGCATCTAGTGCCGGCGTGCAGCCCGGCGTCCCTGTTTACTAGCTTGGAGACCTTGGACAACTGCTTTCATTTTTCTGGATCCCAGTTTCCTCCTCAGCAACGTGGGGCTCACAATAACACCTCCTGCTCAGGGGGCTCTTGTAAAGGCAATGGGACAATGTGCTCGGAAAGAGTCTGACAAGATGTGTGGAAGGGAAGAGGCACGCAATTAATAAGTCATTACTATGGTCCATTCTCACTGGGTGACTTATCAGTAAAACTGTCCTACTGACACTTTCTTTCAACTTCTTTGTTTTTACTCTGTTTAGTGGTGCATAGAAGGCCAAAACTTACACTTCTTTCTTTTGTGCTTTACGGTGCTGAGTGAATATAAGTTCCACAAAAGTGGCGCCCTGGCTGACATGTGTAATGCTATATCCGAAAGGCCTAGCACAGAGTTGAAGCCCAATGAATATTTAATGAATGACTAAATAATAGAAGATGGTCTAGATTCCAGGGGAGAGCAAAGGCTGTGCAGCCCTGCATTATAACAGTGGCCAAGAGGTCTGGCTCAATCTCCTTACAGCAGGGTGAGCCCACAGCTTCCTTTTCCCCATCGGAATAATAAGGTTGAAATATGATCTCTAAATCTCTTCCAGTCCTGACATTTCTTTCATTCATTCATTCATTCGCTCACTGTTTACTGAGCACTTTTTATATGCCAGGCACTATGCCAGGTACGGGGTATACAATGGAGACTAAAAAGACATTTACAATGTGATAACAGAAAAAGGCACTGGAAATCAAAACTACAATGAGGTATCACCTCACACTAGTCAGTATGGCCATCATCAAAAAGCCCACAAATAATAAATGCTGGAGACGGTGTGGAGAAAAGGGAACCCTCTTACACTGTTGCTAGGAATGTAAGTTGGTGCAGCCACTGTGGAAAACAGTATGGAGGTTCCTCAGAAAACTAAAAACAGAACTACCATATGATTCAGCAATCCCACTCCTGGGCATATATCCAGATAAAACTATAATTCAAAAAGATGCATGCACCCTTATGTTCATAGCAGCACTATTCACAATAGCCAAGACATGGAATCAACCTAAATGTCCACTGACAGATGAATGGATAAAGAAGATGTGGTACATATATACAATGGAATACTACTCATCCATGAAAAAGAATGAAATAATGCCACTGGCAGCAACATGGATGAACCCAGAGATTATCATACTAAGAGAAGTAAGTCAGACAGAGAAAAATACCATATGATATCACTTATATGTGGAATCTAAAATAATGATACAAATGAACTTATTTACGAAACAGAAATAGACGCACAGACATAGAAAACAAAGTTATGGTTTCCAAAGGGAAAAGGGGGGGAGGAATAAATTTGGAATTTGGGATTAATAAATTTGGAATTTGGGATTAATAGGTACACACTACTATACATAAAATAGGTAACCAACTAGGACCTACTGTATAGCACAGGGAACTATATTCAGTATCCTGTAATATACTATAATGGAAAAGAATCTGAAAAAGAACATATATATACGTGACTGAATCACTCTGCTGTACACCTGCAATACTGTAATTCAACTATACTTCAATTAAAAAAAAAAGAGAGCGAGAGAGAGGCACTGAACAGGTAAACGAATCTATCATCGTGGATTGTGATGAGTGCTGTGGAAGAAGAGAACAGGTTTCTCCGTGTGTGGACGGTTCAGTTAAGGTTGTATGGTCAGGGAAGGCTCCTTAAGGATGTGACCTAGGGCTGAGATCTACAGAAAAGCTGGATAGAGGGTGACCCAGGCAGTCAACAGCCCATCTGGGTCTAAGTGATCTACCACCTCCTATCTCAGTTTGGGTCCTATGCGATGCTCAAGAGTGACGCTCATTTGCCCTTCCTCATCTTCGGGAGGTCTGGGGGCCTTCCCAGGGTGAGGTATTTGACCCTGAATGCCTGGGAGGAAAAAGAAGAGCCCTTATGTTCCGCTTCCCAGACCCTCAGTGGCCCAGGATCAGAGGCTGCGCTCTCGCAGGTGCCTGCCCTGGGCGCTGTCGGGTTTCCCCACGGGACTCGGTCTTCTCCCTTCTGTTTTTATTCTCCCCCCAGCTCTGTAAACTGAAGAGGCCCCAACCTCTGCCAAGAGCTACATGGTCTGTTCCAAGTCTGCAGCTTTTAGTCCTCATCGCTCAGGCGGATTCCATGACAGCACCAAATTGCTTTCCAAATATACCAGAAAGGTCATTTCCTGTGTTGTTTTTTTTTTCTTTTTTATAAATTAAATATTTGCAGAGACCATACAAATAAGAAAGCAGACCATTTTGCAATGGACACAGAGCACAGAGTGGGACTTGGTGCCCTGGGACAGGCCTCCCGAGGGGTGGGGAAAATGCTTTCTAAGGCTTCTCCGAGGGAGGAAAGGGCCGTGGAAACCTGATGGAAATACCAAGGCCTCCTGAGCTGGCATTCCTCAAACTCAGAGGGAAGCGGCTTTTCTCTGCGATGGGCAGCCAGACCCACAGAGGCACTGAGGCAGGTAAAGAAGTCAGGGCCCCGGACTGAGCACATTCCCAGAAGCTGGGAAAGGGCAGGGCAGCTGGTCCTGGCTACATGCGGCCTGCTGGGGACCGGCCCAAGCTCTATCTAGTCCCTTAGGGACACCCCCAGAGCAAAGTCGCCAGAGAGGAACCCGTCTCCTGCCAGGGCAGGACCTGATGTCCGAGAGAGGCCCCCCAGTGAGGCTTCCTTCAGAGGCAGTCGGGCAGGGTCTTGGCCTCTGCACCCACAGGGCCAGAGACATGCGGCCCCGGGGGCAGGCGGCGGGGAGTCCTGCTTTGGGAGGCCGCCAGGTGGGAGGAAACGGCAGGGTCCCCATGGACGCCCTTCTTCTCAGACCACTCTCCTCCAGGGCCTGCAGGCCCCACCCCCGCTGCGCCTCCTCCGGCCTGTGGGGCCACTTCCTAACCTCTGTCAGGGACCCTGGTGACGCCTCCCTCACCCTCCCACCAGGGCCAGGCCTGCTGTCCTCTTCTCTATCTGCCCCCTGGGGGTTCTCACCCTTTGCCTTAATAGTCTGTGTTGATGATTCCCACAGAGCCCCAAGCCTCTCTTAAGAGCTCTAGATGTGCAGCCTAACAGCCTACTTCGCCTTTCCCTTGGACATCTCCCCCGCGTTTCCAACTTCACACGTCCAGTCACCAGCCTGCTTCCCCCAGCCTCCCTGAGCTCGGGGCCGGCACCCGCTGTACAGGCTGCTCAAGCTGGAAACCTGGGGCCATCACCCGCTGTACAGGCTGCTCAAGCTGGAAACCTGGGGCCATCGCTCACGTCCAATCCGTCACCGGGTCCTGTCGTTTCTACTTGCAGAAGAGAGCCTGAACTTGCCCCCTCTCCCCTCCACGTGCACCACCTGGTCGCCATCATTTCTCAGCTGCACCCCTAGTAGCGTCTCCTCACCACCTCCCTGCTCCCCTCTTGCCCTCGACCCAAGTCTGTGTTCTCCACAAGGGCCAGTGTGATGTTTGCACATCAGACACTGGGTCATGTGGTTCCCCTGCTTCATTCAACCTTTGATGCTTTTCCATTCCACATCTGGCAAAATCCAAACTCTACACCAGCCCCTGACATCCTGCACTGATCTGGCCCTGCCTCCTTCTGGAACCTTTTGTCTCATTTCCATTTTCTTCTTGGCCCATTTTGGTCTTTAATTCCTCAAACCAGCTCTTCCTGACCTCAGGGCCTTTATGGGACTGTTTATTCTGCCTGGAACATTCTCTGTCACTCTGCTCTTTATAGAGCCTCTTAAGTGGATTCCTGGCCCTGCCTTTTCAAATGGCCCTGCTCTGGGACACTGACACGGGGGCCCTACAGGTCGCGAGGCCTCCAGAGCCCCTGTGCCCACCGCTACTGCATGTCGACTGAGCGACTGGAGTCTTGCATGGTGCGGTGACACAGCAAGGGCTTGGGGTCGCTCAGCTTCTGTCCCTGGAGCTGGGCACCTCACTAGCCACAGAGTCCTCGTCTACAAAATGGGGATGTGACAACTGCCTGGAAAGGTGGTTTGGGGGAATAATCAGAGCCAGCATTTACAGAGTCCTGACTGCATGCTACACTAAGCATCTCTTTTTTGAATAATTTTTTGGCTGCGTTGGGTCTTCATTGCTGCGAGAGGGCTTTGTCTAGTTGCGGCGAGCGGGGCCTACTCTTCGTTGTGGTGTTCGGGCTTCTCATTGCGGTGGTTTCTCTTGTTGCGGAGCATAGGCTCTAGGCTGCGCGGGCTTCAGTAGTTGCAGCATGTGGGGTCAGTAGTTGTGGCTCACAGGTTTAACTGCTCCGCAGCATGTGGGATCTTCCCAGGCCAGGGCTCGAACCTGTGTCCCCTGCACTGGTAGGCAGATTCTTAACCACTGTGCCACCAGGGAAGTTCCACTGCTAAGCACCTTTCAGGCTTTATCTCATTTAATTTTACAGCAATTCCCTGAGGTAGAAAGCATTAATCATTTCTGTCCTACAGAGGAGGAAGCTGAGGTATAGAGAGGCTAAGTACTTGCCCAAGGTCATATTATCCACTGAGTATGGGGCAGGAGTGAGCCTGTACTATTAGGCCAGGAAGTGTAGAAATGAATTACCATCATGCCTAGCAGGCAGTAAGGGTTTGTTAAAAACTGTCCACTCGGGCCTCCCTGGTGGCACAGGGGTTAAGAATCCGCCTGCCAATGCAGGGGACACAGGTTCGAGCCCTGGTCCAGGAAGATCCCACATGCTGTGGAGCAACTAAGCCCGTGCGCCACAACTACTGAGCCTGCGCTCTAGAGCCCACAAGCCACAACTACTGAGCCCGCACGCCATAACTACTGAAGCCCGTGAGCCTAGAGCCCATGCTCCGCAACAAGAGAAGCCACCACAATGAGAAGCCCACGCACTGCAATGAAGAGTAGCCCCCGCTCACCACAACTAGAGAAAGCTGGCGCACAGCAATGAAGACCCAACACAGACAAAAATAAATAAATAAAATAAATAAATTTACAAAACAAACAAACAAACAAAACCTGTCCACTCCCTTTTCTCCCCTTTTTTCTCCTCTATCCCCAACCTCATAATAAGGCATTTCTGAAGGAAGGACAAGAAAGCAATAAAGTCCTAAGAAAATATTCTACAATGCTAGCTAAAGCATATACCCAAATGCATTTTACCCAAGCTTAAGCAAAATCCTGTTTAGAATTTCCAGCTATAATTTTAAAATCTTAAGAATCTCTTCAGTGATGTTGGGTTGATTCTCTGAGCTCTGCCACCAAATTCTAATTTTTCTTAACTTGGAAAAAACAAGTATTTGGGGGTACGCATTTTAAAACCCTCACCCACTCAGCCGCTGTATCTCCCCCTGTGGCTGGGCAGTGTCAGCACTTCACGTAGGGCTGGGGGCTGGGCATTTGGGACAGTGATACAAACTCTTCAATCTGTGAAAGTCTGTGCTTCTATGGAGGTCTCTGGAAAGAGGCAGAATACTCCAACAGAATTACTGCTTGAGGACCAGGCTTACTGAGTCTCCCCAGGTCTTCTGTTGTTTAAACATTACCTAGACTTGGTGAGGGCTCAGATAAAATGCAAGGTTCCCAGAGAATGGCAGTCCCTGTCATAATGTGGAAGGAGGGCTGGAAGGGAAAGTGAGATCACTTCCAAGCAGGCTGGCCAAAGGTCCAGGGTCTGGACTGAGCTCCAGCTCTGTCGATGCCAGGCCAGGTGGCTCTGGGCAAGGTCCTTCCCCCTCAGACCTCAGGGGTCTCAAGTGTAGAATGAAGAGGTAAGCTGGGCATCTCTGTGGTGTTTTTGAAACACATCTGCAAAGTCTTTGACATTCCTCCCATCAAAAGGTGAAGTGTAATTTGTATCCTCTTGAATGAGCTGGCCATAGCGACTTGCTTCTAACTAACAGACTGCAACAGACATGACTTCCAAGATGGAGTTAGAAAAGGTGTCACAGCTTCTACCTGGCTCTCCCTCGGGACACCTGTCCTTGGAGCTGTGAGCTGCATGTAGGATACCTGAGGCTGCCATTCTTTGAGAAAGCCCAGACCAGCCCCATGAAGTGACCACATGGAAAGGTCCTGAGACGGCATGGAGAGAGATGCGGCAGGCAGCCCCTAGCTGCGCTGGTCCCTAGCTGTTCCAGCACATGCCACTATCTGCAATTGCATGGGAGATCCAAGCCAGAATTGTCCAATTGGGCTGTCCCCAAATTCCTGACCCACAGGAAAAAGCACGAAAGATAATACATTACTGCTGTCGTTTTAAACCACTAAGTATTGGGGGTGATGTGTTACGCAGCAGTGGGTAAACAGAGTGATCTCTAACGTTACTTCCAGCTCGGGGTCCCTCTACAGTTCCTTTAGAAGTCTATAGAAAGCGTGCCCCAAAGCCGCTGGGGAGAATGAAAAGAAGCAAGATATCATCTCTATAATATCAATTCATTCATCCATTCATGCAATGAACTTTTACTGATCACTCAGTGTGTACCAGGCTTGGGACTAGATGCTACAGATACAAAAACAGTGAGACAGCAGGGGCCCCTGAGGGACATTCAAGGTCTAGTTAGGGAGGTCGACCCAAACACCCATAATTCTTAACCAGGCGTTGGGGGCGGGGGCGCACATATCAGAATTCTGGAATCACTGGGGAACAGCTTCAAACTATACCCCTTGCCTCCCTCAGGGATCCTAATAATGCCAGGCGGGGAATGCGGTGTGTGCTTACTAGCCAATATCACTGCCCTTGTCAGCCTCTGTTACTGATGGAAGACTGTCATGGCCCACACATGTGATGAGAGCGAAAAGAGTTTAGGGACCACTTCTGTATATGAATCTTTTAAAACTTTAAGGATCTTTAAAAAGCTTGGTCATTAAGGGCTGTAACAGTAAGATGTACAAGGCAGAGCGGGGCTCAGGAGTCCAGTCACTAACTTTAAGGAAATGACTCCCTCCCCTCCTTCATATTTATTGCTCACTGGGCACCGGGGATTCAGCAACGAATAAAACAGACTCTCTGCCCTCATGAAGCTCGAATTCTATTGGAGCGACCCATACTAACGAACAAACAGAGTAAACATCAGGGGGCAACAGTGCTATGGAGAAAACTGAAGAAGGGCAAAGGGAGTGAGGTTTTCTAGGAGCGAACAGGGAGCCTCTCTGGGAGAGGGACACGGGTGCAGGGACCTGAAGGGAGGAGAGCAGGCAGATACCTGGGAAAGTGGGCCAGGCAGGGGGGACAGCATGCAAGAGGTGGGGCCTGCCTAGTGTCCAGAAAGAGGACAAGGAGGCCACAGGGCTGGGGTGCAGCAAGTGGGGAAAGATAAGGCTGAGGGTGGCCAGGACCTTCCAGGGTCCTGGAGGACAAGAGTTGACTCGGAGTTTTGCTCTGATTTGACTTTACCCTTTCTGTGGCATTTCCAAATGAATGCTGTAACGCTTTCCCTCCACGCCAGTTCTCAGAGCCTCCGTCTAGTGCATGGGGAGTGAGGCCTGGGGGCAGTAAGGGCGTCTCTTCACACATCCCTGGCAGGCACAGACACTGTATGCCCAAAGGCAGGGCCAGCAGGGTTGGGGCCCTCCCATCCTAAACCAAAGGAGAAACAAAGTTCGCCTTCCATTCCTCCTGCCGCCGGACAGAAGCAGAGCCCACAATCCACACAACACAACATAGAAGACTACTAATGAAGTAACAGCCTCCCTTGGAACCGGGAAGAACAACATGTCTGCAAGCCGGGAACCATCCGACTGGAGCAGAGAGTACAGATTCCCCTGTGCCTTCGACCCACGTAACCACAGTCTGCACAAGATTCCAGCCCCTCGATTTAGTATTCCAGCCCTCTGCCCCCTACCTCCAGGCACTGGGTCCTCAGGGGACGGCCAGCCCCCAGGCCCAGTGTCCTCTTCCCTGACCCAGCAGAAAAGATAAGGGCTCCCGGGCTTCCCTGGTGGCGCAGTGGTTAAGAATTTGCCTGCCAATGCAGGGGACATGGGTTCGAGCCCTGGTCCGGGAAGATCCCACATGCCTCAGAGCAACTAAGCCCGTGTGCCACAACTACTGAACCTGCGCTCTAGAGCCCGCGTGCCACAACTACTGAAGCCCGCGAGCCTGTAGCCCGTGCTCCCCAACAAGAGAAGCCACTGCAATGAGAAGCCCGTGCACCGCAACGAAGAGTAGCCCCTGCTCACCGCAACTAGAGAAAGCCCACGCAGCAACGAAGACCCAACGCAGCCAAAAATAAATAAATTAATTTATTACAAAAAAAAAAAAAGATAAGGGCTCCCTGCTTTACCACCATACAGGTGCTGATACACTTGTCCCATATCTGCCTTCCCAACTGGTTCTAGGAGGACAGGCACCCTGACTCTCTTGTCACTGTATCCCCAGCAAACAGCACAGTTCATGATGCGTGGAAGATGCACAATAAATATATCCATATGAATGCGTTAATGAACAAACAAAATAAGAACTGAAGAACATTTGCACTCTCAAGCCAGTGATGAAAACCACCATGCGAGCCCTGGCTCCTGACCAAACAAATAACAATGATAATAATCAAATAAAAATGGCTACCAATTATGGGTGTATATGCTATGCATCAGCTATGGTAAGAAATGCTTTCCATATCATCCTATTTTCGCTTCCCTGTAGCCCTGCACAATTAGATCCCTTTTACACACAGCGAAGACGTACTGGAGCCCCCGATTCACACCCAGGCCTGGCTGGCTCCTAGGCCCAGGGCCTCAAAGGCAGAGGCTCTCTTTGGCTCAGGAAAGCAGAGGATGTGGGAGCCGAGGACAAGGCGAGCTTAAAGGGGCGAAAGTGGCAGGAGGGGCTGACTGGGAGAAGAAAGCGAGGTTCTCCTTGGTCTTCATTTATACCTGTCTCCACCTGGTCGCCTGACCTGCTAGGGTTCTGCTCCAGCTCTGAGAATCACAGAATGTTCCTTCACTCCTTCAGTCATTCATTCAACACTTACTAAGTACAGACTCTTCCCAGCACTGGTACTGAAGGTACTTTGGGAGGCACTGCATTATTTAACCCTCATAATGGACAGCCCATGGCTCAGAGAAGTTGTGTGGATCACCCAAGGTCCTCTAAGCAGTTAGTGACCAAATCAGGCCTTGAACCTGGGTTTCCTCATCCCTGACTCCTCGCACATTCTTCAGGATGGGTGCATTCTGGGGACGGCTCTATCTCGATGTGGATGATACTGCATCTGTCTCATCCCCATCAGAGAACTGTTCTGTTACCAAACTCCCTGCCCCTCTGGCTTGTCTCAGTGCAAATGGCTCTGCCCACGTGGGCCAAATAAGGCCACGTACTGTACTAATGGGGAGGAGGAGCTTTCAGAGTGACTGACTGAGCACCCACCACAGTGCCAGGTGCAGAGAGCCTAATAAATGTTTTCAAAAAGAACGAATGAATGAATGAGTCAGGAGAGATACACAGTGGATCTGCTAAAGTGACAAGAGTTCAAGAGAGCATGTGGTTGTACATCCTCTGAGTGCCTGATGAGGTCCTGTCCTGAGTTTCAGAGTGATGGGCAACTACATGAGTGCCCTTCACTTTGACAACTAGAGCCAGGCAGACAGAGAAGCAAGCCAGGGATTCCAATGACAGAAAAAAGATCCCATGCTGAACCACCACTGGTTCTGCCACCAGTGGAGAAATGTGGCCCCACGAAACCATCATTGTTTTACAGCCACTCGCTGAGAAGAGCCCGTTTGACAGGTGACGTTGACAAGTGGAAATTACTCAGAAACAAACTTGTCTCTTGCCTATGTCAACCCTAAATTTGGGCATATCAAAGACATGCTTGTAGCTTCTTAGCTAATAAAGCCATTTATAAAATACATTAGAGTCAAATTTCATTTGTCTAATTATTCCTCAGGGAATGACTCACTCCAGATCACCAAGATTCCCACACTGTTACTCTTTTAAGTATCAAAACCTTATGTGGAGACAGAAAGCAGATTAGTGGTTGCCTAGGACTAGGGAGGGTTGGGGGCTTGGGAGGGTGATGAGTTAAGGGTGTAGGGTTTCTTTTGGGGGCAATGAAAATGTTCTAAAACTGATTATGGTGATAGATTCACAACTCTGTGAATATACTGAAGGCCACTGAATTGTATACTTTAAATGGGTGAACTGTGTGGTATGTGAATTATATCTCAATAAAGCTGTAAAAAAAAAAACAAAAAAAACGTTTATCTGAATTATAATGGAGAGAAATTCTTCTCAGGTATTGCACTAATGCATTAGTGTATTATCCACTAACCTTTTCTTAATGATTTAAGATCAGTGCTGTGTGCATAGTTTTTCATATCTGGTATAACATGGCAATGTTCTTACTATTATTATAAGATACAGGGCAGTTTGCCCTACACTAAACAGCCCCATATTTTTTCTGCTTTATTTTTCTAAAAATGCCCTTTACTTTCACCATAAAGCTTGGTGGTTAAGCTCATGCGCTTGGGTCATGTATTACTTACTGACTTATTGGCTGTGTGGTCTCTGGTGAGTTACAAGGTCTCTCTGTGCCTCAGTTTCTCCATATGTAAAATAACAGTTCCAACCTCCGTGGAGAGTTGTCAGGATCAAATAAGATAAGGTGTACAAAGTATCTGACACTGTTCTTGGCAGTGGTAAGCCGGACTGAAATTTAGCTATCAACACTATTCCCACTGCCGTCAGCGTAGCTGCCGGAGCAGCCCTTCCGAGCTGCAGACTCAGAAACCAGAAAACCCGCAGAGTGTGCTCAGTGAGATGAAACAGGGGCTGGGGGTACAATTCCATGACTGGACTTTGGGACATCCCATCAGATGGCTCTGAGCTTCAGTGATATTAGCTAATTTGTCCCAGTTCACCCCTAAACAGAAAAACCTAGAGGCTTGGTGAGGTCGCCCAAGATATCCTGGCACGTGGGAGGCTGCTGCCCCAGGGGACGCAGTGCCCCACATCACTTGAGGCGCTCTCGAGACCAATGATTCTTCCAACTCAGAGGTCACAGACACACTTGAGAATCTGAGGAAAGCTACAGACGTTTTGCCTAGAAAAGTGTGTGTGTGTGTGTATGCATACAAAACTGTACCCATGTTTACAGGGAAATCTTGAACCCCAGAAGCCTGTTGAAAAACCCAGGCTCTAAACTTCATATAACCCCAGCACCCTCAAGGTTCAGTGCCTGGGACCCAATGCTCCCACAGCAATTGGAATAGAAGGTCCTCTGATCTTGGCCAGATAAACAGTCCTGGGAGCTGACTGCCGCATCCTAGTCACTGCAAATACATGCATCCAGGGGATTCCCAGCGGCACTGAGTCAGAACAGGACACAAACCTGGTGGCTCAAGAAGCTACTGTAGGGCAAGGCCCAAAAGCCTTGCTGATAAGCAGCTGGGGAGTTCCAGACCCAGGGCAGCTGCCTGCCAGATAAGATTCTTGCTCTGCCAACAGAGAAGAGGAATCTTAGGAGAGGTGTTAGAGGCAGGCCAGGCCAGGCCAGGCCATGAGAGGGAATTCAAATGAGCTGGAAACCCCCCAAATTCCCAGGACTACTAGGACTTGGACAGAGAATTAAAGGCTGGAGATTCTGCCCTAATGCAAGAGGATGGAGCTGGAAAGGGGTAGGCGAGTTGGGGGCAAGGGAGGTGGGTGGACCACGGGTCAGAAGCTGTTAGAAAATGTTTGGATACCATAAAAATATGAACACTAACCCAAGGTGGCCATACTTCCAGGCAGGCCATTCTATGTTGTATGAACTGCATTTTTCTTACAACTGGAACGGACCTGCACCATCTCTCCTCATCAGATCACTGGGCTGTACTTGTTTCTTTGGGCTGGGTTTTGCCTGCTTTTGCTCCTGTGTCACAGTATTAAAATTCCCAAAATGTGCCCTAGTCTTTATGAAAATACCTTTACAACAAACAATTGGTGGACAGGAAAGTTGGCATCATGCCCAGGTTTGCTAATAACTCCTGTGAATGATTCCATCTGCTTAAGTAGATGGCTGAAGAAACCCATTCTCTTTTAAGCCACCAGAAGTAAATTGTCTTTCTTTTGCTATAGAGAAACTATGTAAATGGAATCATGATTCAAATTGCAGAGTGATGTTATATAACTTCTGAAAAGGGCCATCCTGCCTCTTCATGGGGCCCACATTCCTCTCTAATTTCATTTGGAATCTATTTCTTTTCCCTCTTCAAATGGAAATAAAGGTATTTAGGTAAACATTCGTGATGCTACAGTAGTGGTATGAATAATGTGACTACCCACCTGGTTTAGTTTCTTTTTCCAGCTCGCATCTCTTCAGATTTTCCACTGTTGACTAATCAATATGGAAATTCTAAGGAACCAGAAGAAAAACAAAAATTAGAGCCAGACATACTCTAGGGTTGTAAACTGAAACGGTCTTTTAGGAATACAAGTTAACAACATCTATTAACATATTAACTGCACACATCCTTTGGATCAGTCAGATATCTAGGACTTTATACTATAAATGTGCTCACATAAGTAAAAGAATGTTCGGTAAAACATATTGTGTAAAAGTAAAAAAAAAAAAAATAAGAGAGGAAACAACTTAAATGTCTGTTAATAGGAAAAGAGTTAAATTATCGTATATCAATGTGATGAGAAACTATACAGCCATTACAAAGAATGAGGGAGATTTTGTCATACTGACATGGGAAAATGTACATGCTCTGTTGTTAAAAAGTAGTGTAAAATTGTATATATTATTGCTTGTTAATACAAATAACCGACCATGATTGTTTATGCTTAGAAAAATGTACACCATTTGTGTACATACTAAATTTTTGTATCCACATAGAAAAAGGCAAACAGCAAACTGTGAACAGCAGCTCTCTTTGGGACTCAGAAAAAGGAATGAAAGACCTTCACTTTTCACATTAACTATTTCTGTTTGAGTTGAAAACTTTTACAGAGGCATACATAACTTCAATAATCATTATACATGCTATCTAAAATTCTAAAATACCAACAGTGCGGGCAAAAGACATTTTCAGACAAAAACTGACTGAGCAAGTTTACCATTGACAAACTCCAAAAACATTCTCCAACAGAAGAGAAGCTGAACACGGAAAATAAGTGAGATTTTAGAATCAACAGTGAGCAAAATTAGTAAGTATATTGGTAAATTTAAAGAAGTACTGATTGAGTGAAACAAAGCTAAATGAGGAGGTAAAAACGTATTTGACAATATTGACAATATTACATGTTTGACAATAATAACATTGAAGATGAAAGAGAAATCAGAGTTAAATGTGGTAAGGTTTTTGATTATTCAGGGCAAACACAGAAATACTGTTTAATTTTAGATAATACATCCATGATGCATATAGAAATTCTAAAGGTAAAAGCAACAAAATACAGAAATAGAATGCATAAGTTCCAAACCAGTTAGCGTGCTCCTGGGTAGAAAAGCCTAATTATCCAAAAATGCCATCCTTCTCAAGTGACTACATAATTTTAATTAAATTCCAATAGGAATACCATTAGGTTGTTTTTGGATGGGTGAATAAAAAAAATTACTTTAGGACTTCCCTGGTGGCGCAGTGGTTAAGAATCCACCTACCAGTGCAGGGGACATGGGTTTAAGCCCTGGTCCGGGAAGATCCCACATACCGCGGAGCAACAAAGCCTGTGCACCACAACTACTGAGCCTGCGCTCTAGAGCCCGCGAGCCACAACTACTGAGCTGGTGTGCTACAACTACTGAAGCCCGTGCGCCTAGAGCCCGTGCTCTGCAACAAAGAGAAGCCACCGCCATGAGAAGCCAGCTCATTGCAACGAAGAGTAGCCCCCGTGAGCCGCAACTAGAGAAAGCCTGTGTGCAGCAACGACGACCCAACACAGCCAAAAATAAATAAATAAATAAATTTATTAAAAAAATTACTTTAGAGTTCACAGGGAATAACAGTATTCAAGAAAATTAGCCAAGAAATAGTAAAGATAATTATAAAAAATAAATAGGGGATCTGTCTTACAAGAAAAATTTACTGTAAAGACATCATAATAAAAAGATACAGTATTAACATAAGAATAGACAAATAAGTTGTGGATTAGAATAGCAAGTTCAGAAATAGATACAATAAAGGAAATTATTTATGACAAAGATGAGTTTCAACACAAAATAGAAAAGATGGCTAATTTAATAAATGGTGCTGGCCATCTAGAAAAAAGCTTGATCACTACCTCTTGCTATGTATAAACATAAATTCCAAAGGGATTAAACATTCAGGATTAAATTAATTAAAACCATAAAAGTATTAGAAAAACATTTAGGAAAATATTTATGTAACTTTGAGGTGAGGAAGTTATTCTTAAACAAGGCAAGAAATCCAGACACTATGAAGAAAAATACAGAAACAAATTAATAAACATAATAGATTAGGAAAAATATTTGCAACACGTATGGAATCCTTAATAGATAAACACATAAAGAGCTCCTACAACTTGTTGAGAAAAAGGTAAATAATTCATAAGAAAAATGCGCAAAGGAAATTCACAGAAGAGGAAAATGAAACGGTCAATTAACATGAAACAATGTTCAGTTTCACTAGTAGTAAAGAATATACAAAAATAAAACACCATTTCCCCATCAGCTTGGTCAGAAATAAAACAATAGAGATGGAAGGAGGGAGAGATGGAGGAAAGAAGAGAGAATATCTAATACTGGTAAAGACTTAGGGAAATGGAAGTACTCACATATTGCTGGGGAGAATGTAAATTATTAGAACTCTTTGTAAAGTAGGATAGTTTTATCTATTAAAATGTCAAGTACGTATACCCCTTAACCCAGCAATACTATTTTTTGAAAATATAATCTATAAAAATAAAAGGACCAGTGAAGAAAGATATGTACATATAGATATTTAACGCAACAATAGTTTTAGTAAAAAAAAATGGTAATAACTCGAGTATCTGCCAAAGGAGAAATGGTTGAATATACTGTGGTACCTCTAGATCTACAGCCCTGAAGTTATTTAAGAGTGAATCAAATTTGTACCTACCCATGATGTATTATTTACTGGGAAAAATAAACTGCAAAATAATAAAGTACAATCCCACTTGTGACAAAACATAATAACCACATACATACACAAAGTATCCATTCACGTAGGAGCCTGGAGAAAGGTATGGAAAGATACACACCAAACTGATTACAGTGGTTATCTCAGAAGGATGGAAATGGGGAGCAGGGAGAGGGGAGAGATTACAAACTTTTTCTTTATACATCTTCAAATTGTCTAGCTACAGCAAGCATACGCATCACTTTAGGGAAAACTAATGAAGAAAACAAAAAAAAGAACAAACTAATGAGAGCAGAGAAAGAATGCTGGTAAACTGTGTCACACACTACCCATTTATCTTTACATGGGATAGTTAACTGCACTTACTGTCACTTTCTCTTTCGGACAAATAGAACAGGTCTTCCAACCTATCATTTTAATAGCTGGAAGACAAATTTTTTAAAAAGCTTCATGAAAGGAAAAAAAAGTGCACTTTATTTCCAAAGCATTTATGTCACTTTTTAAGGGAAAAATTTTTTTTTTACTTAAAAAAAAATGCTCCCCTTTAAAAATCCAAAAGCAAGCCTAAAGCTTTGGCTTGAAACTGCCCTGCTTAGGTGGTTGAGTGGGCTGGTTCTGCGTTGTTGACTGTTTTTCGTGGCTCTGTGCCCTTAATTGCCTTTCTTCCCAAACCCAATTAAATATACACCCGGGCATCTATGTTTGCCGGGAACCAAAGCCCAGTAAACCGCAGCATCTCTGCTCACAAGGCTCTCTTGGCCTCCAAGCAGATGCTCTGGCTTCTATATCAAATGCGTCCTGGAATCCAGAGAAGTGAAATGGATTGTTTTGTAACCCATTCTGTTGGAAGGAGAAAGGAAGGAAATGGTTTATCCCAGTGGATGAAATGAAAGAGAAAAGAGGAACAGCATTCACAACAAGCTCTTGAAGGAGAGCCACCTATGCTGAATCTGCCATTTCGGGGTTACCTGGAAGGTATACTCTGCCCTTTCCTGGTGGCATGCTTCACTTTCAACTCTTATTTTATTTCACTGATAAGAAATCTTTCATTGAAATAATAATGATAGCTCATATGTCTACAGCACTTCATATTTTACAAAGCAGTTTAAGATACTTATTCGATCTTCACAGTGACCCTGGGATCAGATCAGCATCATTCCCATTGACGGATGAAAATGAGGCCCAGAGAAATTAAGGGTCTTTTAAGGTCACACAGCAAGTTGGTAACACAGCAGCAGTACAAACTCAGGTCTCCAAACCCAAGTCCAGTAGGGAGCTCACATGTGAAATCAGAAAGGGGAACTATAGGAAAGCCAATGAATAAAAACATTGGCCCTTGGGAGTAACAGATCTTTCCTGCCCCTTATGAAAAAATTACAGACTAGGAGGACTATTATATGCCAACTCAGAGAGAAATTTTGCTCATATACTGGTATACAGCTGCTGAATAAGGGAAGGAAAATCCCCTGCATCACCAGGCCCCTCCATCATTTTCCTAACCTTCCCCTGATCCTAACCTTCACCCTCTTCTCTCTCCCTTTCCCCTCTAGGCTTTAGCCACACTGCCTCCTTTCACTTTCCCCAACATTCCACAGGCTTTCCCGCCTTGGGCCTTTCACCTGTGTACCTCTCCCTACCTGGAGTATTCTTTCCCACCCCCAGCACCCTCTCCCCCAACTCCTAGGCATAACTGACTCCTTATCTTGGTTTAAACACCACCTCTTCAGGCAAACCTGCCCCAACTACACTCTCCTCCGCATCCATCACTCACCCTGTTTATTTCATAACACCACCACTAGTCCCTGGAAGCTTCATGTGAGGAAGGACCATGCGTGTTCTGTGAAGCAGTGTCCACCCACCGCCTTGCCCAGTGCCTAGCAGATACGAGGTGCTCAACAAACTGGCTGAATACATGAAAGATTTACTGAAGTGAACCGAAGCCTCGGCTTAATCGCTACTCTCTCAGGCCTTCCACAGCACTGTCCCTCTCTTGGGGCACATAATCACACGTGTTAAGAGTCATCGAGTCTTTTTTTACCTATCAGGCTGCGAGCTACTTATAAGTCTTACTTACCTTGGTATTGCCCATAGCACCTTGCATAACACCGAAAACACAAAGGGCTCTTTACAATGGGTGAATTCACACATACATACAGGAGAGTACAAAGGAAAGCCAGGGCCCCTAACCAAGCGCAGATAGTGGTTTCTTCCCCCGCGGGGACCACAACACAGAACACGAGCACCTCTGAGATATGCAAACAGGGACTCTGCCTAGGGAGAAATTAAAACGAGCTAAACTCCAGATGCAGCCAGTGTGCAGGTGAGGGGATGCTCATGGGAGCTTATACAGGCTGAAACTTTCCAGTGGCAAACCAGGAACGTGTATCAGAGATCTAAAAACGGTCATGCCCCTTGACCTCGCCATGCCTTATTTGAAAATCAGAGAAGTGAAATCACTGGGTGATGATTTAAGTATGTTTTTCTGTACTGTCTCGCTTTCCCTTCCATGAACATGTTCCAATTTTGTAAACTGAAAAAAAAAAAGCCACAATATAAATGTTATAAAAACAAACCAACAGAAAACTTAGTGGTGATTTTAGACGACAGAACCACCCATCCCTAGAATTCCTTACTGAACACAGGATCGCAGATTCCGGGTCCTCTAAGGTGGGGCTGCTGCATTTTGTGATGAGCTCCTTTCTCTCCTCTGAAGCCGAGGGAGATAGGAAGGTGCTGGGGGTGAATGCTTCGGCAGGAGAGGCTCTCATTTCCCCCTAATGCGAGTGCCGGCAAAGCTCTGGGCATCAGGAAATGGAGGGGAGCGTGGGTGTAATCAACCCAGCTCAAGACCACGACCTCCGCCCACCTGCTGCTGACCCACTGTAATTATTCACTCACCCACCTGTCCTCGCGATGCCCTGCGAGCTGCACCAGACCAGAGGCTGTCTCTTAATCAGCCTGTTCCTCTAGCCTCATGCTCGGTACCCATCAGCCCTCAGCAGGTTTACTGAACGTCAGAGACCACAGCCATAAAGTACTAAACGTAATTACTGACCTAGCTCCCTGGGACATAATAAGAACGCATTAGCAACCAAATACTTCATTTCTTTAGTGCCTTGAAGGTCCATTATTCAGTTCAGAAGAGCCAAGTTGAAGACTAGCAATTTCTTGGAAGATTAGAGACTTCTTTTGAAGTTAGGAAATGCTGGCCTCCTCCGGTCAGGGTGGATGTGTTTTCATCTGTGATTTGGAATGGCTCAGCACGGCAGCTGACTGCAACTTCCAAAGAAACCACTCTTTGAAGGGGCAGTTTTCAAAGTTTTCATGAGGCATTTCTGAAAGATTTCCAGGAGGCAGTGAGCTCAGCCTTGGGTCGTGATTAATGACTTGTTTCCAAGAACCTTAGATTTTCCACGTCTGTCTCCACTTAGGAATCACTTCTGGTCCCTCCTGAAAGCACTCAGCAGACTGAACTGGGTGAGCTCAGCCGCTTGTCACACTCAGAAAGTAACACCTGCCACCAGCTTTTCCCTTCAGTGGCTGGGCCAGGGACCTTGGGTCCCAAGAGAACAGCGCCCACTTCAGCTTTTGGCCTCATCACTTAAGTGGGTGACAGGAAACACTGCTGAGGCTTGGATTAAAGAGCCAGTGTGGCAGGTCCAGGGCCCAGTAGGGGATGGGGGGTCGAAACAGGGGAGTTCAGAGATAACTTCAGGCTCCTCACGCAAATGCCATGCTGTGACTGAGGGGGCAGGTGCCTGTGACGTCAACTAACTTTCTCTTTCTGGAAACCATAACGCAGCTAATCCTGAGCATGTATTTTTGGACCAACCAAGTGCATTACGAGCCTTATCCTGCTTTGTCCTCATGGCATCTGAGGTAGGTATAATTGTGACCTCCCACTTTTCAGAAGAGAAGCACGCTCTGTGAGGGGGGTAATCTGGTCTGAGATGGCTCAACTTCTCCTCGAACCCTAGACTGTCTAGAGTGACAGGGACTGGGGACACCAACCAGCCCGGGGGCCACAAATGCAAGTGCCCACAGGGGCCAAAGGCCAGGCAGGAAACTAGAGAGCGCGACAGACTGGATAAGCATTCGAATTTTAACAAAAATAAAAACCCAAACCAGGTACCTTCCTTCCAGAATATCACCTCCTCACCACCACCTTAGGAAGAGGGACGACTTTTTTAATCAGCCAAAGTCTTGAGATCCTGGGGGCTCAAGATCCTGGGTGAGGCCGGGACGGAGGCCCGGGCCCTCCTGCTGCCCACGCCCAGGGGTGCTGCCCTGGCAGCAATGGTCCACTTTCAAAGGGCTTAGCTGCTGCGGAAGTTATGCTTCAGCTCTCAGGTATGCCAAGGGGCTTCACGAACCCTCCAGTTAACCACGATCTTAATCCAAACAAATAGTTTTAAATACTGCATCTTCCTGAGGGTTAGGGTCTCTGATGGCCTTAAAGAGAAAAAAAATCCCTTAAATTGCCAAGATCTGGAAACTTGGAAACTCAGAGTCCAAGATTTGACAACTTCTTTTGCTTTTCTTTGTACTTTGGCTCTGGCACCCTTTCCCTGCAGCAGGGCAGGCTGTGTCTTGGTGAGATGGAGGAGGGAGGGAGGCAAAAAAGGAGATTCTGCCTCCTCTTCTCCCTCTCTTTTGCCAAGCTAGGGAGAAGGTCAGTGGGCTTTAAGTTAAACTTGGCTATGATGTGTCTTCTCTGTACCTATGTGCCAAGTTCTCTACCAGGCAAGGAGGTATAGTGACAGAGGAGACGGTGCATGTGGTCTAGTGGAAGCAGTGAACTGATGTCACGCCAATAACCATGTAAGCACAGCTCAGGTATGACACTCCCTGGTGGTCTAGTGGTTAGGATTCGGTGTTCTCACAGCTCAGGTGAACACTAGGAAGGAGTTCGCAATAATACGGGAACGTATAGTGGAGATTTACCCTGTTGGTGGAGTTAGGGAATGATGATACTGACCACCTGGTGTTACGTGAAAGGATGAGCGTAACACGGGGCCTGGCCCTTAGCACGTGCTCAGCACGGTTAATTCTTTTTTCTCCTCCCTCCCCAGTGTACGTGCACACCACACTGAGGTTTTCTCCTTCAGAAACACAAAACCTGACAACACGTTCAACTCAGAAGTAACTTAATATTGCCTGTTTTATGACCTCTCTTAATTCTCCTAGAGGCACCAGTATTCACCCACTCCGGGATACTGAAAACTAAGGGCATTTTGCTCCTCAAGCCCTAAGGGGTCTCCTCAAAGGGGAAAGAGATTTCAGTGGTTCACTTCAAACTGAACTTGGGAACAAAGTTGACCCTTGAACAACACAGGGGTGAGGGGCACCAATCCTCCATGCAGTCGAAAATCCGAGTATAACCTTTACGGTCGGCCACCTGGATCATGGGTCCGCATGCATGGATTTATCCACGGATTTAACCAACCGCAGATCATGTAGTTCCGTAGCACGTATTTATTGGAAAACATCCGCAGAACAGTAGACCCTCGCAGGTTAAAGCCATGTTGTTCAAGGGTCAACTGTAAAGCGATCATCTAGTTTCACCCCTCATTTAGGTACAAATGAGGAAACTGAGGCCCGGAGAGTGGAACACTTGCCCAGGCTTCCACGGTTTCCTTGGGTGGCCCTTCTATTATGTGGTGGCTCTTGTTTTTTAAAGCTGAAGGCTTTCTTCTTTAACTGTGATTTTTTTCAACTATTTTTACCTGCTAGGAGGCTAGGTGGAGCGCACAGCACCTGCAAGCCTTGTATCTCAAGCCACCTGAGAACCCTCAGCCCGGCACCCACTGGTACCGCCCCCTCCCTTCCTCTCTGCACAGAGTGGCTCCCTCGGTTTAAAATCCTGAAGACAGAACCCAACAAATAAAACGCCCAAAGACTTACATGTTCTGTTTATTTTCTAGGAATAAACAGCACATTTTTTAAAGGAAGCAATAAAAAGATCACAAAGCCAAAGTTAAAGATTTCGATCTTGGAGTTTCCTATGCAGCCTCTGAGGCATCAGGGCACAAGTGCTGAGGTAACTGCATGAAATCTAATTGTATCTGTATCTTAAATTTAAAATACCGATGTTACATTTAAGAGGGGAAGATTATAAGGAATTTTCATTTGCAGAGGTATTTCTCTCTACAACGTTTTAAGATTTTTTTGTACCACCTTGGTAATCAGAAAAACAAATTAATAAAGATTTTCCAAACACCAATTTCTAAGGGAGGATTTATTTCCTCACCTATATTTGGGGCAAGGAGCTGCTTTCGAAGTTCTAGGTACTCTGTCAAAGTTCTTTGGGTAACAAAGTAAAACAGCATTTGACTGGAGCCCATCTGCGAGCCTTGAGGCTCAGACTCTAGCCCTAGGCAGTTTCAGACAAAGCCATAATTTTCAGAGCAATAATATAAAAATAGACACTTTGTGACCAACAGGCTGGAAAGCAAGCTCTCCAGAGAGCCCTACCTCCAAGGCTGCTTCTCCCTGGGGGTGGCGACAGAGAAGAAAGTTCTACTTACAAGAGCAGAGAGCTCCTTCAAAGTCCAGCGGTCCTCAGTCAGAAGGGAAGGTCAAATTTAAGAAGCCAGCATTCAGAACGCCTCCCTTCCGAGGGTAAGCAAGATTAGCAGAGCGGGCCAGGGGTGCAGGCAGGATCTCTCGTGCCCTCTCTCTCTCCCTCTCTCCGCGTCTCCTAAATGAAATGTACTTCAAGGTTTTAGTGGGTGTTTCCCACGTCTCGGGCCAAGTAAGTCCCCATTTGTTGTAACCCAATGCTCAGCCTGATGATGTCAACCACTCAGCTCCCTTGCTCAGTTTCCACCTCTCCGTCCACAGGAGAGATCCATTTCCTTTGGACAATGAGCCGCGGGGGCTGTAACTGCATCCCGGGCCGGCACATTTGCCTAACATCCTTCCTTCCATTTTCAACACTGCAGGCTTAGTGACAAAAGGCTTCCTATCCACTCCCTGGGCCAGGGCTCCCGGTGTAAATCCCTTCGCCTCTTAGTCACTGCTGACCGTGGGCTTACCTAGTTTGCTGTGCTGTGGTCTAATTCACTTTGGTGTATAAGCCACTAGTTAGGGTGGGGAGCTGCACCCCAACTCTGTCCCTCCCCCCATCTCCTTCTTCCTTCTCAATTTTCCAAGTTGTTGAATTTCTCCCTAAAGTTTCCTAGGTGCATGCTGGACAGAGTGCACGAGTCTGTCCTTCAGTGGGGGAGATGCCACGTGCCCACTCCAAAGGCTCAGAAAGAGCACTAGTCTGTTGCCTGGGGAACGGGGTTCTGGTCCTGGTCACACTCCTAACTGAATGAATGACCTCAAGCAAGTCATCCCTCTCTCTGGACCTCAGCTTCCCCATCAATGAAATGAGGGCTTCGGTGTCTTCCACTTCTAAAATTCAGTGACGGAGGAGCTTATCAACAAATGCAACATAAGGAAGTTTACTACAAGCTGGCTGACCACACGCTTGAGGGAGGGAGGAACCCTGGAGGGGTCCAAGGCCTCTGCTCAAGATGCCGGGCTCCACTCAGCCTCCTTCAACGCCCTTTATGGTGAAGCTGAACTGTTTCTCTGGGAGAAAACCCCCAAGAATTCACTGAACAAGTCCTGGGGACATGGGAAGAGGGAGCATAAACTACTAGATAAGATAAAGCAGCAAGAGAATTTAACTGTCCTGAGGGACTAACATGGAACAGCAGTGGTTACTAGAGATAATAATTAATCTCTTGCATTTGTAGAGTACTTGATAGGAAAGACACAGCCTCTCTGCTTTGGTGTATAGTGGGAAGCAATGGGACATGTATAGTGATTATGAGCATCAATTTGGGAGCCAGGGATGTAGATCTGAATCCTATGTGACGTAACTCCTCTGAACTTTTTCTTTCTTTTTTAAGTACAAAATGGGATACTAGGGCCTCCATTTTAGGACAGTGAGAATGAAATAACACATGTAAGGGAACTGAAAGTATTTGGCACGTGACTGATGATAGATGGTGGCTCTTACTGTTGTACCTAATCTCCTTTGATTCTCATTTGAGGAGAATCAGGTCCCCAGGGAACTGCATTATTAATCTCCTTTTCCTGAATAGGAAAACGAAACACAGAGAAGTTAAGTGACATGCCCGAGGTCACACAGCTCAAGATGAAAAGGCCAGACTTGGAAACTGAGTCTTTTAACTCCTACTGAGGCCAGCACACGTGCCCACAACTGCCCGTGCTACTTCCCAAAATGGTTACTCCACCAAGCCTGGCCCTTAGTTCTACGTGGGATCATCTCCACTTCGAAAAACAGGCTAAGCTTCTTAAAACGAGTGGGGAAGGAGTGGGAAGGAGAGTTTTCCTGGGTTCAACCAGGCCTGAGATGGGGAAAGGTAGTCAATCTGTTAGCTAATAGGAAACACTTCTGGCTACTAGGTAAGAGGGGTGCTTACCTGCTTTTCTACCAAAATACTGTGTGGCCTGAAACAAGTGTGGGTTTCAATCGCCCCTCCCCGCAATGGTGCAGATCTGATTTGCCTTAAAGCTACTTGGGACTAGAGCCCTATTGGGAAAGAAGCTATTTATAGGTGGGAGGAAGGTTGTGGTAGTTTGTAACTTAACAAGAATTTTAATTAGTTCTCAGAAAACTCGGATGATAATCAGAAAAGGTCCAAGCAAATAGGCTATATATTAGGAGGGAGTATGCCATTCTGAAGGCTTTCCCACAAGTTGGTCTGACACTAGTGGAATAAAAAGAACACCAGTCTGGTCACCCGCGGAGAGCAGCAGTCAACAGCCTGAAGACACCTGCCCCTGGACCTTCTACCTGTGCAGGACCTTGGGCAAGTTAACTTCTTTGTGCCTTGGTTTCCCAATGTAAAATGAGAATAACAACCGCATTCACTCTTCAAGGTTCTTGTGTGGCTTAAGCGCCTGGCACAGGCTACAAGTTCAAAAATACTTGTAAAACTCAGCTGGCACATCCTAGAGAAAAGACATTATTTTCTAATTCTGACTCACTGTCACCACCCTCTGCCCGGAGGATGACGTGACAATGAATAAGGTCAAAAATGTCGGGAAGCCAGAGAAGGGCCCCGTGTTTCTCTAGAATGTCAGGATGAGTAAGGAACAAAGCCTCGGGGCGCGGTCAGGCGTGTTCTTGTGTGCTCGCAGTGACACTCAGCGTGGAGGGCCTGGAGGTGGGGCATTGCTTGGCTGGGCCTTTATTCCAGAAGTCTGAGTGGGCGTGAGGAAATGAAGCCCGTTTCCTGACAGGTCAGCCTACTGACATCACCCTCAGTGCTCTGAAGCACGTTTTGTTACTTGAACAAAAATACTAGTAAGGAGCCCATTCATAAAAACAAAGATAGCGTTTTCCTCGACGACATGTATTTTGTAACACTTGCCCTGCAGACTGAGTAAAGTGTCCATCTGTGACAGAAGCCACGAAGAGAGAACTGTGACAACACCGGCACACTCACTTTCTCCACTACTGACCACGGCAGATGATACACTCTGTGGCCTGGGGCCACGCTCTGTGCTGTAAACCCCACTGGATGGCATCCTTACCCGAAGTAGCCACAGGAAGTGTTATTCACGGTCTCATCCTACAGTTGTGGAAACCGATGCGTGCGGAGGCTGACTGGCCCGCTCAGAGGGTCCCTGGAGTAAGTGACGGAGTCTGTGCTCCAAGCCAGGCTGCCTGGGGCCAGGCCTGTCCCTTTAAGTCCCTTACTCTACTGCCTTTTAAATGTTTCCCTGCAGGAAACTTGGCAGATCTTCACAGCCAGCAAGATTGGCTCCATTCGAGGATAAAGGAAACTCTGGCAGCTTCAGCTTGCAGGGCTGGTCTGAAGGGCTCAGACAGCCCCTTTGCCCCAAAGCTGCTAATTCCCACCCCCTCATTCCCAGTCCAGAGGGGGTCTCTCCCTCTGAATTTCCTTAGTACTTTATCTGTTTCTCTTAATAAACTTAACTTTTCTCCTTCGAGGCATATTTATTTCTGGACGGATCTTATTCTGCTGCTAGAATTTGAGCTTCTTAAGCAAAAGCTCCGTATCTAATTTATGAGCATTCTGTACATATTATGAGACACTTATTAAAATAAGAAAATCCAAAAGTAACAAAAACTTGTACTGAATGTTTATCACATGCCAGATAATGTTCTAACTGCCCTATATAAATTACCTCATTTAATCTCGACAAGGATCCTATGAGGTAGGTATATTTATTATTTCCACTTGACACAAGAGGAAATTCCAGACACAGATCACCTGAGTAACTTGTTCAGCTGGTAACTGATGGCTATCTGTTGAAAGGAGTATGTGAATGAATAAATTCTGGCCACCACTACCCACCCTCTAGTCCAAACACCTGCTGTAAAATACAATTAACTTTTCACCCTACCAAAGTCGAGTTTCAGCTGTCATGCCATTTCAAATGCACTTACTTATTCCTTACGCCACACTGCTGGAAGGTCCCCATTTTTTCCAGACGAAACTAATTGAGAAACATATGGACTTAATAAATCAAAGTAGATTTTGTTTTCTTTCCAATTAGAATCATACTTGCTTATTGTAAAAAATAGGAAAATAGAAAAGAGCAGAAAAAAAGGGAGGAAGGTCATCCATCATTCTACCATCAGAAACAGACTGTTAACCTCCTGGGGTATGGACCCAGAAAGAACCGCACCTACACTCAAAACAATGCTTGAATTCAGAAACTTAAGTCATTTGGGGGTGGGGGAGGAGTCAACCCCACAAAAGACGACAAATGTTTGATACATTTTTTTGGTTTTGGAGTACATCTGGCTGCCTTCTCTACAGGGTTTGATGTTCTGAGGCTCCACCTCCTGGTGCCCCCGGGCTGCTGCTGATGCTGTGTGCCCGCTGCAGAGCTGGCAGGGGAAGGGAAGCCTGGTCCCTGTGAGAATGCACCTTGAAAATGGGGAGGTTTGCAGGGTACCACACTGCCCCTCCCCTGCCTTTTTTCAGCCTTCTTAATACCTGCTTCCAACCAGCAACAGATAGGTTTCAGATTGGGGCAGTTATGGGAGAGATGGAGCTCCACGCTTGAGTTAATTTTAAACAATCTTAAACTTGTTGATCTTTACAGCTGAAAAGAGCATGGGTCTCCTCATTTTTGAGATGGGGAATTCCAGGCCCCACAAGGCAGGGGATTTCCTGAGGCCGCACAGCCTGGTGCTCGAACAGTAGGAAGCCCGCCTATTGGTTTGAGGCTCTCTCTCTGACCCTGCACTTGAAACACACATCTGATTGGCCCCACCCTCTTGTTTTGGTTAACTCCTCCTCAGCCATCAGATCCCAGATGAAACGTCACTTCCTTCTGGAGGCCTTCCCTCTGAGCCAAGTGAGCTCCCCCAGGTGTATGGGTCCCACGGCACCCTCCATCTCTCCTCTCATAACCCTTAACATACGTTATTGTAAGTACATGTTATATGTCCTGTAGGGTCCACAAGGTCGACAACGTGTCTCCCTCGTTCAAATGTACAGAAAAGGAAATTCAACAAATATTTTCTAAACACACACACATACCCTGGATAGTCCAAGCTTGGGTTAAAGCAACTGTTTTATGCTTTAAAAAAAAGTATCATGTTGGGGCTTACCTGGTGGCGCAGTGGTTGAGAATCTGCCTGCTAATGCAGGGGACACGGGTTCGAGGATCCCACATGCCGCGGAGCAACTAGGCCCGTGAGCCACAGCTACTGAGCCTGAGCGTCTGGAGCCTGTGCTCCGCAACAAGAGAGGCCGCGATAGTGAGAGGCCTGCGCACCGCGATGAAGAGTGGCCTCCGCTTGCCACAACTAGAGAAAGCCCTCGCACAGAAACGAAGACCCAACACAGCCAAAAATAAATAAATAAATAATTAAATAATTAAATCCATAAAAAAAAAAAAAGTATCATGTCTTCTAAACTTCAAATCGGGATTTCCCTCTTGTTGGGTAGGATCATTAGAGAACAAAAGATTTCATTCCAAATAATTTCTAAAAGGCAGAAACAGTTCATAGACGCATGATGACAGATAGAAGACAAAGTCTAGAGCATAGAGGCAGGAAAGCACCCCTGGAAATGTGGAAGTCCAGGGAGGCTCTGGGCCTGGGGACGGCAAGCATCAAGAGGGTTTAGGAAGAGGGCTGAAAATTAGGGGACCCACTGAAGGTCCTGTGCCAGTCAGCTGCCCACAACACACTCGCAGCACACAGAGGGTCAGGAAGCTCTGCAGAACCCCAGGCAAACCCCAGGCTTCGCTCCTAAAAGGAGGCTTTTATTATTGATTACCAATGGCAAAAAGAAAAAACTATCATAGGGCATGTGAGGAAAACCAACAGCGTGACAGAAACTGAAATAAAGAGAAAATAGACTCCATCATGGGAAAAAAGATTCAGGCAAATGAAAAGCTTTACAGAAAAATTCTTACATCTTCAGAGAGATTCTGAAGATACTGCGTCCATAAAGCATAAAATAAGCTGACAAAACTGGGCTCTTAGAAATTAACAATATGAATACTGAAATTAACAATTCAGGAGAAGGACTGGAAAATATGAAAAGGAAATCTTTCAAAATATAGGGAAAAAATATTCAAAGGATACAAAAGGATCTTGATATAGAACAACAATCCAGGAAGTTCAATGTCAGACTAAATAGGAATTCCATAAAAAGAACAGAATAGAAAGGAAAGTACAACAGGAAGTTATCTAAGAAATCAAGAGGAAAATTCCCAGAGCCGAAGGAAGACTGCATCTTCGAACTGCAAAGCTTAAAATGCACAGAGAGTATGAGAAAAGACCACACCCAGACATAGTGTCCTGAACTTTCAGAATTCATAAGGAAAAAATGCTACAAGTTTCTAGAGAGACAGATTATTTCAAGAGAAACGAAGCAGACTGGTATCAGACCTCTTGCCAGCAATGCTGGGTGCCTGAAGAAAAGGAGCAATGCTTTCCAAGGGAAAAGTTCTAAAAGAAAATGATTTGGGGCCTAGAATTTATACTCAGAAAGGCAATATAAAGACATTTTCAGAACTGCAAGGACTTAGAACAATTTATCACTCATGTACTGTTTTCTCAGTAAACTTCTGGAGAAGTTTACCTAAACAAGCGTTTAAACTAAAAAATAAGATTTAAAAAAAAATTTATTTTTGTAATTAATTTATTTTTATTATTAATTTATTTATTTTTGGCTGCGTTGGATCTTTGTTGCTGTGGGTGGCCTTTCTCTAGTTGCAGCGAGTGGGGCTACTCTTCATTGCGGTGCACGGGCTTCTCATTGCGGTGGCTTCTCTTGTTGCAGTGCACGGGCTCTAGGTGCACAGGCTTCAGTAGTTGTGGCTCACGGGCTCTAGAGTGCAGGCTCAGTAGTTGTGGCGCACGGGCTTAGTTGTTCCACGGCATGTGGGATCTTCTTGGACCAGGGCTTGAACCCCTGTCCCCTGCATTGGCAGGTGGATTCTTAACCACTGCGTCACCAGGAAAGTCCCAAAAAGTAAGATTTTGCAAAGCAAGGATCTAATAATAGAAGTGAAAGGCACAGGGGGAGGAGGGGGAGGGAGAGGGGGAGGGGGAGGGAGAGGGGGAGGGGGAGGGGAGGGGGAGGGGTGGGGGAGGGGAGGGGGAGGGGGAGGGGGAGAAGAAGAAGGCAGCTTTGGGACCTGGCTGACTCGAGAGCCTATGGAGCGTCAGTCTGACTCAAGCAGAAGGGTGGAAGCTCCAGGAAAATAGGACGGGACTCTGACAAGCCTGCCAAAAACTGTACTGAAAGTCTACGGGAAAGATTCAGCACGACAGAACAAGGGAAACTGAGCACGTTAAAGAAGAAGCTATTGTTAAGTCCAGGAAAACCATCAGACAGAAAGGAAAAATAATTAGAACGTTACTGGCTCAGTGGTAAATAATATTTACAGTGCCGTAACACTGAAAAACAGCGAATACGAATTTAACCAAAAAACTGTGGTGCTGGGAGAAAAGGGTAAGGGAGAAAAGAGTGAGCGGGGCTGTGGTGTTTATAACAAGGCTAAGGCCTCATATGCCATCCTAGGAGGTCAACAGGCAATGTTTAAAACTGATGAATAAAGAGCGGTACGGTTCTGTGTGGTCCTTGATTGGATCTCATTTGAAAAATAAATATTTTGAGTTAATTGGAGACCTTTGCTAGTAATAAGGGATTATTAATTATTTTATTGTGTAATAATGGGAGTGTAGTTACGTTTTTTAAAAAAAGGAGTTATTCTCTTAGAGATACATGCTGAAGTAATTATTGATGAAATGTTGTCTAGAATTTATCCCCAAATTATCTATGAGCAGGGGGAAAATGGCCACAAGCACAGATGAAACAAGTCTGGTCACGATTCTTGAAGCTGGGTAATGGGTGGTACATGACGATCTGTTATACTATTCTCTCTAGTACTGTATGTTTGAAAATTTCCATAATAAAAATTTTTTAAAGACAGAGATGGCTGCATAAGCATATTACTTAGATATATGGAGAGAGAAACACTAGAACAAAAAACTAACAGGATCAAAAGTGGATGCTCTTGGGAGCAGGACAGGAGGGAAGGGAAAATGGGGTGGAGGCAGGGGACAGCTGTTTTCTAGTGTCAGTTTATAATGATATTTGACCTTAAAAGAACAAAGCAAACCTATGTGCATGTGCCGTTTTAACAAAAACAAGTTTAATTTAAAAAAAGTAATAGAGGTAATATTACTTAGAGAAATGGAGATAACCACCAGAAGAGCTAAAAGCAGAAAAATTAAATGGTTGCCTCAGGTAAGGGGGTAAGCAGCAGACTGATGCCTTTCTGGACTCGTAGATTTTTTTTTTTTTAATGATTTCATGATTACTTTAATTTTTAAAAATGTTATCTGTTTTTATCAGTTATTGCCATGAGCGTTTAGCAGGGCCTTTTGGCCATCCTGACATCTACAAAATGAAGCTGTTTCTCCAGGTGAAGAATCCTAAACTACCCAGAGTGAGTATCTCCACATGAAATGTAACAATAACTATTATTGCCGTTTATCTATCATCTACCATCTGCCAGAGCTTTACATATGTTATTTCTAATCTTCACTAATCTTCACAACACTCCTGCAAGGCAGGTATTGACATTTCCATTTTACAGATAAAAAGACTAAGGCTGAGAGGCATTGGCTCATCGGCTTGAGGCCACAGAGTACAGAAGGCCAGGCTTGGAAGACCCTTTCCACTTTCCCACCTCTCCTTTACAGTCTACTGTTTGGTACAATCCAGAAAGTACTGTTACATCCATTTTCTCTTCAACTCCACGAAACAAGATTATCCTCACTTGACAGATGAAGAAACTAAAGGTAAGAAAAGTTGGGTAACTTGCCCAAGAATCCAGGTTTCCTGACCCTAATCCTTTACTTGCTACCATCCGTGTCCTCTGTCCTCTCAATAGCTAAATGTCAAGATCTTCATAGCCTCCACACGGGCATTTGACATGATGAATGCAGCTGAAGGAGGAATTTTCAGAGAAAGAGACTTATTTTTTCCAAGGGAAATATAGTAATAAACTGTGGAATGTCCTCAGTTGCTATAGTGTCAGCATTTTGCTCAAGTCCTCAACGGGGCTTTTGAAACGTCAGTGGCCTGCCTGCCTGGCATACAGCAGGGCAGCTGCTGGCACAGGGCAGCTTTTGGCATGGCCGTTCCGATCACCGTGCTGCTCTTCTTGGCTCCACAAGAAAGGAATGAGTTGTGTGTGCTTCTGCCCTGTAAAGAGAATGTCTGTGTCTCCTAAATCGACTTCAGTCAATGGCCAGGTGGCCCCACGGCTTTTTAGAGCTGCCAGGGATCTTAGGTCTGGGCTCCTCTAGAGCAGAGGCAGGTCTGTAAAGCTGTTGGATGGGCTGGGTCGGGGTGGGAGCCGAAGGTGGGGAACGGAAGGGCCTGAGGATGTGGCCCCCAGTCATCTCAAGCCCTGGGGACCGGGGTCGCTGACAGCAGCCTAAGAGTAGGGCGCAAGCATGTGGTGTGAGATGCTGCTCCCGGGCTGCTCTGGCATCTGAACAATGGCCAAGCTTCCAAGGGGGAAGAAGCTGTTTACTTGAGTTCAAACTATTTATAGCACCAGCAATCTGCACATATTTGGATGACAAATTTCTGGGCTTCAAGTGAGCGGTGCTTTGCTCCTGGACAATTTCACCAAACACATTCCCTCCCCACGCCACCCCCAGACCCCCCTCGCTAACACATGTTGCCCTCAGGATGTTTTATTTAAGTTGCTGAGTTTAAAAAGATTATAAAAAGAAATCACATTTTAAGAACTAGTGACTTTTAATCCATTTGTCTGTGAGTTTAAGCTACACAATATTATTTTCTTTAAGGCTTGAATCAGGCATTAAATTCTAATACATGTGTATGCTATAAACAAATACAACTGAAATAGAAACAGTACCTGAATGAGGTCTGTAATTTAACAGGTGCTATATCACTTACTGTTGCTGCACTAAGCTCAAGACCTACAAAGAGAACGTTTCTTATAACACAGGTTACGTAGCATGATAAAAGGCTTCACAGAACAGATCCACAAACAATATGTAATCATATAGGCATTCCAAACAAACAAAAGAGGTCTTATTATCCACCAATTCTGGGGAAGAAGCAGTTGTAGGGTCTAGAGCTCAAGGCCCCCTCCCCTGACTGCATGCCACAGAGGAGAGGGTTTGACTATAACAGAAAGATGTGCAGAGGCCTCTGCATAGTTTTAACTTACAGAAGGTAAGTTAACCAACAAATTCCAACAAATTCAACAAATTCCTTGCCAACAAATTCATCTGGAAAAACCAGCTTATCTCTAAAAGCTGCCTTGTTTTTATAGCAAAAGCAATGCTTGATCAGCCATCTCCTCTGAGCCAGGCACTGCCTAATTCCCAAGGGGAAAAGTGGAGGTTAATCAACATGTAAATATACTGGCTAAAACATTGGTGGCTTCCAGTCCTATCACACAATGCAGGCAGGAAGTAGCACAGAGAAAAAGGGCAGGAAGTAAGAAGAGAGCTTCACAGGATATGGGGTGATGCTGGACAATTAATTTAGGGAGAGGGAACAGAAGGGATTCCTCAAAGGGACTAACTTGTTTTCTTATCTTTTCCCCCTGCCTACGAAGCTCATTAGAAGACTGACAAAAAGGTCTCTAGGATAATCTTTTGATTAACTCCGCTTTTTAAGGTCGGGAGAAAAGTACTGGTGAGGGTGGAGGAATGAAACATGTCTATACACAGAGGGAATGTAAATTATTTTAGAATTTTTTTGCAGGCCAATTTGTCAGTATTTGGTCAATATATGACCCACAATTTAAAAAAATTTTTTTAATTGAAGTATAGTTGATTTACAATGTTGTGTTAATTACTGCTATACAGCAAAGTGATTCAGTTACACACACATATATGTATTAATACATTCTTTTTTTAAAAATATTCTTTTCCATTATGGTTTATCACAGGATAGTGAATGTAGTTCTCTGTGCCATATAGCAGGACCTTGTTGTTTATCCATCCTATACGTAAAAGCTTACAGCGGCTCACCCCAACCTCCCACTCCATCCCTCCTCCCCTAACCCCCTCCCCCTTGGCAAACCACCAGTCTGTTCTTTATGTCTGTGACTCTGTTTCTGTTTCATAGATAGGTTCATTTGTATGACCCCAAATTTTAATGCATGTAATTTTGATCCCAAGATTCTGCTCCGAGGAATTTAAAGACTATCCTCCTCATTCAGACCTTATCTAAAATGTCACTTCTTGAGGACTTCCCCAACCCAACCAACCTAAGGAAACGCCCACCTACCTATCATATCACCTTCTTTTAACTGTCTGCACAGCACTGTCCTCTTTCCTGTTCATTAATTTGTTTACTGCCAGCCTTTCATTGTTCCCTCCCCTACTCCCACATTAAAATGCCAGCTTTGTAAGAGCAGGGACCAGTCTGTCTAAAATACTGCTCTTCCTATGTGTTGGATACTAGCCAGGGACATTCCATGCATCATCTCATTCAATTCAAACCTCTGGCTCACAGCCAGAGGTTTCTGTTATCAGCCTCACTTAACATAAGAACAAATTGAGACACTTTCTCAGTGGTCCAGTGGTTAAGAATCCGCCTTCTAATGCAGGGGACGTGGGTTTGATCCCTGGTCGGGGAACTAAGATCCTACATGCCGCGGGGCAACTAAGCCAGCATGACGCAACTACTGAGCCCGTGCACTCTGGAGCCCATGAACCACAACTAGAGAGAAGCCCGAACGCCACAACTAGAGCAGCCCGTGAGCCACAATGAAGAGCCAGCGTGCCACAACAAAAGATCCCGTGTGCTGCAACTAAGACCTGACGTAGCCAGATATAAAAAAAAAAAAAGAACAAACTGAGACACAGGTTAAGTCTAGTGAGTGGCCAGCAAGTCACAGTGGGAATGTGAACACTGGTGTGCCTGACTGCAAAGCTCTAAACTGTCTTTCTCCAAATGAACCAAAGTTTCAATGTGCATAATTTTTGACCAAGCAATTCCGGTTTTGGAAATTTATCATGTGGAGATAATCATACAAGAACACATAGTTAGATGTATCTTTATTTATTACAGATTGCTTATGGTAGCAAAAATTGGAAATAAGTTTAGGCAAGTCACCAGTTAGCTGTAAGCCTCAAGTTTGCTTTTTGGTAAACGGGCCCCATCTCAGAGACACTGTGAGGATTTAATGAGCCAATGCACAGTACCTGGCTCCTAATTACTGTTTTGTTGTTGTTATTACATGCATTTAAATCTCTAAAAGGATATACAATATACCAAAGTGTATATTATAATAGAGGCTGTCTCTGGACAGCAGGATTACAGATTTCATTAACTAAATGGTATACTTCCGCATTGTTCTAATTTTTATAAAATGCATATTAGTGTTATACTCTTCAAAAATAAATACATTACTATCCTCTTAAAAGAAGATGGAGATGGGACTTCCCTGGTGGCACAGTGGTTAGGAATCTGCCTGCCAGTGCAGGGGACACGGGTTCGAGCCCTGGTCCACGAAGATCCCACATGCCGCGGAGCAACTAAGCCCGTGCGCCACAACTACTGAGCCCGCGCACCTAGAGCCCGTGCTCGGCAAAAAGAGAAGCCACCGCAATGAGAAGCCCCCACTCGCCACAACTAGAGAAAGCCTGTGCGCAGCAATGAAGACCCAACGCAGCCAAAAAATAAATTTATTAAAAAAAAAAAAAAGAAGAAGATGGAGAAAATAAAGTTGGAGGAACTTAAACAGAGGAAGAAACTCAGTTTATGGGACAGAAAGGGAAACTAATTTAGTAGATTTGAAAATAAAAATGTTCCTGCTCTTTTGTTCTATGTAAGAACAAGATCTTCAATGTGCTTACAGGTCCTGTCTCATTGCAAGGGCCTACATTCACAGTGACGTGAAAGAGATCCTTAATAGGAGTACAGACCTACAGAATTGATTAAGATGGCCTCAGGAAATTTGAGAAGATGTTGAAATATATATCTATATATAAAGAAAAAAAGTCTTTATAACCACACCTGCCTTCTAAAGAGAAAGACTCCTTTCAAATGGAAGGCCCTTTGGCTGCTGATCATCTTTTTGGGTTCAGCCATGCAAAAAAAATAACAGAAATAAAAGCTGAAGGCTGCCAAGTAGCTCTGCACAGTAATGAAAGGTGACCTGGAATTCTAAGGGAAGTCTGTGAGGAACAGAAGGAGGAGGAGCCAGGAAGATGGCGGAGGTCTGCATTTTCTGCCATGTGACCCCTTTCTGGGACTCTCAGATCATTAGCAAAGATGGTAACGCTTACAAATGCTCTTTGTGGGTGTATTCTTTGCTCTTGATGGCATCCAGGAAGGGACTGAGTTTCAGTTATGAGCTGACAGGTTGAGAAACAGAAAGAGGAGGCAGAGATAACCAGGAGAACATAAGCCACACCTTCACGCCTAAGGCATCTACACCATCTTGGGGAAACTTTGGACCTCTACAGGGCATCAAACAAGGGGTCACACTAATCTGATCTAGATCTTAAAGTGCTAACACACCCAGGTTATACATGGTTTATTTATCAAGTGAGATCAATGTACAAATTGATATGTGTGTGTGTGCAGGAAAATAAGTAGGGTAGAGTATGCCACAGAGTTGAAAAGCTTTCCACAGTTTCCTACTTATTTTTGGTCACATACTCCTTTGAGAATGCGATGAAAGCTAAGATTCTGCTCTTCAGAAAATGCCTGTCTTCAAACGAATCCGATTTCAAGGGGTTTTTGGGAACCCCTGAAGGCCCTCTCTGGATCCACGACAGGTCCACAGACCAAGTTCAAGAATTCTTGTTTTAGGGAAACCACAACAACGTGGATGGACATTGCTTGTTGTTGACAATGGGGATCAAAAGCCACCTTGCAGTTTGCAGAAGGCATAAGAACACTGCCAACATTCATTCACTTATAAACATTTGTTGGAGACCTAATACCCCAGGTCCTGACGGTATAAAGATAAATGCAATGCGATCCCTGTACTCACTGAATTATGGTCAACTGAGGGGAGGAAACAAGAAAACAGACCACTACAATAGGGTGGGGTGAGGCAGACAGTAGGTACGTTTCAGACTAACCTCGCCCCCTCGACTTCCTTTTTGGCTCCAGGATTTACTAATTACAAATGAAACAACAGGTGAGAATGACTGACATGAATACTGAGGACAAGCAGAGGAAAGCAGCACAGGGCCAGGACACTGGGGCCATTTAAATGGCCAGCTGGCTCCTCTGTGGACTTGGGATTTCCCTCTGTGTCTGTATAAAAATACCACCGCCCCCCCGCCCCCCGCCTGCCAAATCAGAGCTCTTTTCCTTAATAAACAGTAACCATGGATTTTTTTTTTCAATGTTACTTTAAGAAAAAGGAATTAACAAATTCAAAGATTCTTCCGAAAAAGTCACCTATGCTAAGAGAAGCCTAGGTCCACATTGCTGGTTTGCTTTGTTAGATCAGCAAATATTTCTTGGGCTCTGAAATAATAATAATAATGCCTGATATTTGCATTACATGGGTACTTTCACACAGACTGTCTCATTTTTTCTACAAAACATCTTGTCACAGGTTATTCCCATTTAATAGAAGAAGAAATGGAGGCAAAGAAGGGCAGAGTGACTTGCCTACGGTCATTTATAGTTTTTAAGTTCTGCAGCCAAAATCAGAATACAGACCTACCTACCTTTTCCTAAACTCAGGGGAAATGACAGTAATGACAGAAACAGGAAGGTCAGGAGAGGCAGCAGCCTTGAGGGATAGAGAGTAGAGAGAATATGTTACTGTGGCACCTTTTAAGTATGGGTGTTGAAATCAGATGGACTTGAGGGAAAATCCTGGCTCCTTCACCTACTTACTAGCTGTGTGACCTCAGGCAAATCACTTAACCTCTCTGAATTCTGGTATCTCATTTGTAAAACAAAGAAAATAATAGTGTCTATCTCATCTGAATATAGGGAGGTGAAAGGAAGAACAGGAGGTAGAGTGATGTGGAGGCGTGATAATTTCTTCATCTTTCACAGAAGGAAATTAAAGGATACAGAATGAGTGGATTAGGACACTAGACATTTCAGCCAATAAGATGGACCAAATATCCTGAAACCTTCCTCCCAAACACCTCAAATGATGGGTGCCATCACCCTAGCAAATATGTCAAATGCATGGCTGAGCTTAAAAGTGAACATGGGAAGTTTTCTGAGGCCAAAGAAGCATAAATCCAGCGAGACAAGCAAGCACCAGGGCCTTAAAGACATCTGCAATTCTAATAATACAGTGCTACTTATCAAAGTTAGCTGTCTAAAAAGACAAATGAAGAAAAATACAGATGTATGTGTATATATCTTATTGAGAATTTTAGAGGTAACCCCGCAATTACTAAAAACCATTAGAGTAAAAAACAAGTGGCTTTCAGGAGAAAGCCTGGGTAAGTGTGGAGGGAGGTTTTTAAACTGTTTTCCTTGTATCTTTCTGTCCCTTCTGGGTATTTATTTTTGTGTACATGTATTACTTTTATATTTTTGTTAAACTGGCAAAGGAAGGAAGGTTGGTGGAATTCTGCCATTACCAACCATAATAAATAATGTATAAATAACATAAATATAAATTTCAGAAGAAAAAAAATTGAATCTTATGATGACAGGAATAGGTATTTTGCTTTAAATGTGCCTTATCAAAGATTTCTTTTTAATGATAATACCCAGTGTTGTGGAGCTATGGGAACATGTATCAATAGGTAAGGATGGAAACTTTCCTAAAAGGTAATTTGACAACACGTACTGAAATCCTTAAAATTGTACATGCACAGGGTGGGGTTGGGGGGTGGACATGGAAACTATACTTTCTGCTCAATTTTGCTTGAACCTAAAGCTGGTCTAAAAAATAATGTTTACTAATTTAAAAAAAACGTACATGCCCTTTGACCTGGTGGTCATTTCATTTCTAAGAATTTATCTTCAAGGACTTCCCTGGTGGCGCAGTGGTTAAGAATCTGCTTGCCAATGCAGGGGACAGGGGTTCAAGCCCTGGTCTGGGAAGATCCCACATGCCGCGGAGCAACTAAGCCCTTGCATCACAGCTACTGAGCCTGAGTTCTAGAGCCTGCGAGCCACAACTGCTGAGCCCGTATGCTGCGACTACTGAAGCCCACACGCCTAGAGCCCCTGCTCTGCAACAAGAGAAGCCACTGCAATGAGAAGCCCGCACACCGCAATGAAGAGTAGCCCCCGTTCGCTGCAACTAAAGAAAGCCCGCGCGTAGCAACGAAGACCCAACGCAGCCAAAAATAATTTAAAAAAATAAATTTAAAGAAAAGAGAATTTATCTTTGAGGAGGCATTATGGGTGTGTGCAAAGACCTGACTCAAGGTTGTTCGCTGCAGCACTGCTTAGTACAGTGAAAAACTGAAAACAACCCTAAAAGTCCACAATTAGGGAGTAGCTAAATAAACTTTGGTACATCTATAGAATGTTGTATAGAATATTCTATAGAATGGAATACTATGCAGTGATAAGTGATGCTATAGAAGCATATCTAATAAAACATGAAAAAAAGTCTCACTTTAATGTTAAGGTGTATATATAGTAGGGCCTCATGTTTGTAAAAGGGAAAACAGTATTTTGCATAAAAAATGGATGAAACTATTAGTAACACTGCAGGTAATTTTTATTTTCTTCTGTCAGTTTATTGGCATTTAAAATTTTTTCTGCCATGCATTATTTTTGTAATAAAAATACAGTATTATTTCTGTAAAAAGAAAAAATGTAAAAAGTTATTTTTAAGTTCCTTAGACAATACATATCAACTGCTACAAATATGCATACACTGTGACTATAAGTGAAAGAGATATTTATAGTTATTTCTAACAGTGAAAAAATGGAAACAGTCAAAATATCAAACACACTGGCCACTAAAAAATAATGGAGAGAGACATGAGGCACGCTCTGTCAGGGCCCTTCTCCTGCCCTCTACCCCCCTGGCCTGGCCCAGAAGGTGAGTTGCCAACCTGGGCCTGGCACAGGGGGCAGGCACTGGGGTCACTTCCACGTGTGGAAGATGCACAAGAAACACAAGCCAGACCAAGACCTGTAGAAGGAGTAGGGAGAGGAGCACTGAAGCTGTACCAGAAGGTGGGGGGAAAGTCTCCAAGCTCCTTCCAGGTTCCTCAGCCATGACCCAGGTCACTTGATGACAGGAATGATCATGACGCGCTAAGGATAGAGAAAGGAAAAGGAGAAAGACTGGAGGGAAGCGGGTCCTGGGAAAGGAAAATAAAATAGGTGAAGAAAAAGGAGGATTTTTAGAAAAGTGAGACAGATGGCAGAGTATGAGGCAGGACCTGTAAGATGGAAGTGCCCTGAGTGGCCTCTGAGATCCTTAGGCAGAGCCCTGATTCGAAAGCTTTGATGAGACAACCACAGAGAAAGGACCCCGGAGCTTTCTTCCCATTTCCCACGACTGACCGTATTGCTCCTGGCAGCTCGATGATGCTCAGACATCCAGTAGATTTTAGTACAATGAAAGATTAGATCAAGGACAAGGCTATCAGTCCTTAGAACTAAAGGTAACTTCAAACTAATGTGCACCACTGCCATGATTTATAACAAACAGAGACTGTTTATTTAAGAGCTGCAAAGAGGCTATTGTGTCCACAGATAACAATTCTTAGCCAGGAAAAAATTCCAGGCCTGAAGCAGTGCAGTCTTTAAAAGAGAGCAGACTTGCAAAAGATCAAAGGGATCCCCCTCTCATCCTTGGGGAGGACAAAGGCTGTTGGCCGAGAGATAAGAAGACTCTGTAGATACTTAGGTTGAAGTTTTTTAAAGTCCCATAAGGAAAACAAAAAGAAAGATGATACACTTGAAGATAAATTTAAAGGCAACAAATTAGAAAGGGAACAAAAGCAGACAGGCTGCTTCTGTGAGAAACTAGAGGAAGCTGACCCAAAAGCCCATTAACAGTCAGTTTGAATTTGAGAAAATTAGATGGGACAATGACACTGAGACTTCTCCATCCCATGGACCCCATGATAGGAGAACCAGGCTACTGCCTTGTAAGATGGGGAATAAAACCAGAAGACTTCAGTGTGGACTGAATATGTTACATGTGGTCAAAGAAGAGAAGAACAAAGTCCACGGTCCCTACAATTCTTATGCACCAACTACTAACTCCATGTTTACAAATATCAGCAAGAATGATTCTGATTTAATTGACTTAAGTGATAGGAAAGACGGATCTTCTATGGACTCTTCAGCATCCATTAGTTTCTGGCCATATCCCAAGATTATCCATATGTTTCCTGGACTTCTAACAATAGAATCCTCTATGAACTGAAGACACTTTTATCTGAAGCTGAGAGCTAAAAGGGACACTTAACAGAGCAAAAGGCAAATATAAAATAAAATAAAACACATTTCAATTACAGAAATAGAGCGAATAGTTCCTTTGGACTCTAGCAATCAAGACAGGCTCGCAACACTGAACGCACTAAGCAACGCTGGCACGCCAGGTGAGGTTTCTGGCCGAAGGGGCTGATGTCCCAAGGGAACCATGTTGAGGACATCATACTCTACTTAGGGAGCTCCAAGAGGCCCAGAATGAATGTTGCAGCACTGACTGCCTGTCTCAGTCTCTTAGGACCCTCTTGCACAGACAGTATCTCCCTGAACAAGTAACCAATAATCTTAAAGAACTTGCACAGCAAGTAACTCCTGTTGCAACTACTCAAATCTCCGTAGTGCAAAAGCAGCCACTGAGAATGTGTAAACAAATGAGCGTGGCTGTATTACGATAAGGCTTTATTTACCAAAACAAATGGCAGGCCAGATTTGACCTGCAGGCTAGAGTTTGCCGATTTCTCATTAGAGGACAGGATACTGGTAGTCAATGGCATGCAATGTTGAAAGAGTTTTAAAAGTCATCACCTACGGTCATCTCAAGTGAAGTCCATACTGAAAACAGCTATTTCAAACTCAGTCGTCACTGCTGTACACCAATGAAAGGCATGAGGAATATAAAAGTCATGAACTGGGCTAAGTGCATCTAACTGCACTGAAGACCTTAAAGAAAATTATGAACTCAGGTTATAGGGCTGTTCTGGGGCAGAGTTTCTGATGTCCAGCATCTAATGCCATTTCTGCTGAAGAAGTGAGTCAAGGCAGCAATAGTGTTTTCTCTAAAACAGTCCTCGTTAGTGTGGCTGGGCATTTCTATGGAAACACTGTCCCTGACTGCTTTATTTCCATCTGTGTAACATTTAAGCCCAGATCTATCAACTTCCTGGAGACTGTAAACTACTTCTGCTTAAAACAGCTACAGTAGATTTTGTGGTTTGCCACTAAGAATCCTGACCAATACATGCCCCCAATAAGCACCTCTACTGGAGTTCCCAGCATAGTACATTATGATTATTTGTTATATTTCTGTCTCCCTTAGTAGATGGAGAATGTGTTTTACTCAACACTGTAGCCCCAGCACCCAGCACGATGCCTGGCAAACAGAAGACACCTAATAAATTAGTATAGATGAATAGACAGATCAGAAAAAACACAAACACATGAAAACTACTGCTTTAGTTAGAGTGGTGAGATAAGCAATTTTAAAATGATGTTTTAATATATTTTCTTTAGTGCCTAGGTCATTCATTCAAGACCAAGTAGCACAGTAGTATTCGTATTAGGGACCACAAATCCTAATGAAGGAAAATGATTGCTAATTCTCTTTATTTCCATTGGTAAGTTTGAACTGAGTTTCAAAGGTTTGAACATTTTTTTTTAAAGTATCGTTGATTTACAATGTTGTATAAATTTCTCCTATACAGCAAAGTGACTCAGTTATATACATATATACATTCTTTTTTATATTCTTTTACATTATGGTTTATCCCAGGATATTGAATATAGTTCCCCGTGCTATACAGTTGAAAGGTTTGGACATTTGTATCCAGAACAATGACAGAAATGTGAAATTATGATCAGGAAGATGTGTTCCCTCCTGTGCTCACAACATGTCTTATAACGTAATAAATGGAAACAGAAAGTTAAGGAAAGATCACTGGATGAGATGGACTTCGGATCAGGCAAACAAAATCAGAAAAGAGAGCCCTCTGAAACTGATGATCATAAAAATAATGGCTAGAATTCACTGTAACTCATGCTACATCACAATTTAGAGACTGCTTGTAAATGAAATCAAGCTGCGTCCTTTCATAACATCAGAAAACAGTTACTTCAAAATGGAACAAAAATGAGATCAAAATCACAACACGTCATGAGACCTATGGTACTGCGATAATAGGAAGTTTAGGGAAATGAACAGAAATATTGAAAAAGGACTCATTTTAAAACTGACTTTTTTTCCTACCTGCTATGGGGAAGAGGGAGCTTTGACTTCAGATGCTCAGCTCATTCCAATTCCTTTGAGTGACAGGAATTCCATCCCCTAAAATATGATCACGATTCTTTTTACAAGTCTACCCCACAGTCAAAATTAATCTCTCCATCTGTCTGAGAAAGGTGAGGTTCATAAGTAGAGTCTTATACCTCACACCAAAAATAGCTCCTGGTGGATCTACAGATTTAAATGCCAAAATATCAAACCATATAAGTACTAGAAAAATACACAGCACAGCATTTTATAACCTCACAATGGGGGAGGTCTTTCTAAGTATGATATAAAACCCAGAAGTCATTAAAGAAAATACTGATAAATGTGACTATGAATATAAATAAAAATATTCTGCATGGCAAAAATCATGATCAGCAAAGTAAAAATCAAATGTCAAACCAGGAAAAACTGTATTTCATGTCATGAATAGCCTCTTTACCCTGTAAAGAGTTTCTAGGAATTGAAAGGACAAAGACCAACGACCCAAGGGGAAAATATGCTCAGAATATGAACAGGGAATTTACAGTAAAGGAAATACATATGGCTCTGAATATATGAAAAGAACTCAACCTTATTCTATTTTTCACTTACCATTGGAGAATATCAGAAAGTCTGACAACACACTGGTGTTAGAAAACAGGAATTCTCATCCATTGCTGATGCAGTCATACATTGGTGTAGCATCATTTAGGAAATCAATATAAAAAATTCACACATCTGGGCTTCCCTGGTGGCGCAGTGGTTGAGAATCTGCCTGCCAATGCAGGGGACACGGGTTTGAGCCCTGGTCTGGGAAGATCCCACATGCCGCAGAGCAACTAGGCCCGTGAGCCAGAATTACTGAGCCTCCGCGTCTGGAGCCTGTGCTCCGCAACAAGAGAGGCCGCGATAGTGAGAGGCCCGCGCACCGCGATGAAGAGTGGCCCCCGCTCGCCGCAACTAGAGAAAGCCCTCGCACAGAAACGAAGACCCAACGCAGCCAAAAATAAATAAATAAATAAAATTTAAAAAAAAAATCACACATCTGCCTTGGCAAATCACTTTTAGGGATTTATCACAAAAGCATACTTTCACAAGTGTGAAATATGTATTCATTGCAGCAAAAGATTAGAAATAATCTAAATACCCATCAATAAAGGATAGGTTAAATAAAGTAAGGTACTTTCAAGCAAAAGAAGCCTATGCAACCATAACAATTTAGAAAGACAATGATAGTTATTTAGTGGTACAAAAATATTTCCAAAATATGTATGTTTTTAAAAGCCTGATGTGGAACAATATTAACAGTATACTACTGAAGTTGTAGTTAAGGAAAGAAAAAAATATACATATTTACTTTTTTTTTTTTTTTTTTTTTAATTTTTTATTTATTTTTGGCTGTGTTGGGTCTTTGTTCTAGTTGCGGCTCTTCATTGCAGTGCGCGGGCTTCTCATTGCGGTGGCTTCTCTTGTTGCGGAGCACAGGCTCTAGGCACGCTGGCTTCAGTAGTTGTGACACGTGGTCTCAGTAGTTGTGGCTCGCAGGCTCTAGAGCACAGGCTCAGCAGTTGTGGCGCACGGGCTTAGTTGCTCCGCGGCATGTGGGATCCTCCCCCACCAGGGCTCGAACCCGTGTTCCCTGCATTGGCAGGCAGATTCCCAACCACTGCGCTACCAGGGAAGCCATATTTACTTTTATATGCATCAAATATCTCTAGAAAAATACATGAGAAACTGGAAACAGTGGTAGGTTTCCCCAGGCTAGCTAAAAAGTAAGAATGAAATGAAGATTTTTCTTTTTTCTCTTAGAGATACACGATCCAATCAAGAACCACACTTTGAAACTTATTATTTCTTGAATCTCTTCTGTTCTAGAATAGCGCCCCCATGTCTTGTAAAGAACTGATATCTTTACAGTAGTGAGTATTCTAATATTTGCAACATGATCTATCTCAACTTTTATTTGGGTTTTTTAATGTCTCTCAATAGTTTTATGATTTTCTCCATAGGGACCTGCTATTTTTGATGTTGTGACAGAGATTATCTTTTTTATTTTTAACATCTTTATTGGAGTATAATTGCTTTACAATGTTGTGTTAGTTTCTGCCATATAACAAAGTGAATCAGCTATGTGCATACGTATATCCCCATATCCATTCCCTCTTGCGTCTCCCTCCCACCCTCCTTATCCCACCCCTCTAGGTGGTTGCAAAGCACTGAGCTGATATCCCTGTGCTATGCAGCTGCTTCCCACTAGCTATCTATTTTACATTTGGTAGTGTATATATGTCAATGTTACTCTCTCACTTCCTCCCAGCTTACCCTTCCCCTTCCCTGTATCCTCAAGTCCATTTAGAGGTTATCTTTTAAAATTTAATTTTCTATTTGTAGCTGGTATATAGAAATATAATTGATTTTGCATATTGATTTAGTATTCAGCAAACTTGCAAAACTTTTATTAACTTTAATAATGTATATATAGAATTTTTTGTAATTTCTATATAAACAGTGTCATCTATAAACAATAAGTTATTCTTTCTTTCCAATACTTAAACATTTCATTTTTCCTGTCTCATTCCAATTACTAGAACTTCCAACAAATGTTGAATAGACAAGATGAAAATGGGCAACTCTGGTTCCTGACCTCAAAGTGGAAATTTCCTGAAAGTGAAAATTTACCATTAAGTATTATGTTTGCTGTACATGTTTTATAGTTACTTCTTTACCAGATTAAGAAAGCTCCCTTCTATTCCTAGGTGGCTAAAAGTTGTTGTTGTTTTAATCAGGAACGGATGTTGAATTTTATCATACAATCATGATTTTTCCCTTTTAATCTGTTAGCAAACTATCCTAATTGAGTCTTTGGTATTAAACCAATCTTGCATTTCTGGTATAAACCCAACTTGGTCATGATGTATTATCCTTTTCATATACTGTTAGAGCAAATTGTATTTTCCAAAGATAGCCTCAACGATATTACCCCATCCCACATGCTTTTCGTTTTTCTTTTTTTTTTTGGCTGCCTTGGGTCTTTGCTGCTGAGCGCGGGCTTTCTCTAGTTGTGGCGAGCGGGGGCTACTCTTCTTTGTGGTGCACGGACTTCTCATTGCAGTGGCTTCTCTTGTTGTGGAGCATGGGCTCTAGGCACGCAGGCTTCAGTAGTTGCAGCACGCGGGACCACAGAATGTGCAGGCTTCAGCAGTTGTGGCTTGCGGGTCTACAGCACCGGCTCAGTAGTTGTGGCGCATGGGCTTAGTTGCTCCGCGGCACCACATGTTTTTCTTACAATGTGACCTTGACACTCCTCCCATTGAGTGGTGGGGTCTATGATCCTTTCCCTGGAATCTGGATGGACCTTTGTCTCAACCAAGAGAGTACTATGGATATGGTGGTATGTGAATTTCAAGACTAGATTATAAAAATGCTGAGCACTTCCAATTTGCTCTTAGGACTCTGCACTTGAAACCCAGCTGCCATGCTGTGAGGAAGCTTGAACTAGTCCATTCAGACAGACCACAAGGAGAGATCATATGCAGGCGTTCCAGTTGAGATGAGCTGAAGTTCTACACAACAGCCAGCTGAGGGTCTTTACAATAGCAAGCATCAACTGTAGGACATGCAAATGAAAATGCCTCCAGATGATTCCAACATTTTCTTTGAGTCTTCCAATCAGGGGGCCCAGAAAATGTGCAGCAGAGACAAGCTGTCACCATTTTGCCCTGTCCAAATTCCTGACTCACAGAATCCCTATAATAATAAAATGGCTGTTTTAAGCCACAGCATTTTGGTTAGTTTCTTACACCACTATAGTAAGTGAAATATTGGACTTGATTTGCTAATATTTAGTTTAGGATTTTTCATATCCATAAGTAAAAGGGGCTGTGAATTTTCTTTTCTTATAATGTTATTGTCAGGTTTCTTTGTTTTGCTAACCCTTTTTTCTATTCTCAGGAAAAGTTTGTATAATATTCTTTCTCTCTTAAATGTTTGATATAACTTCCTAGTGAAGGCATATAGGGCTGGAGTTTTCCTTGTGGGAAGGTTTTTAATTGCTGACTTAATAATAGTTATATTATTAATAAATGTATCCATTCACCTAAATTTCTAAAATTTTGGGCATAAAGTTGTTCATTATATCTTATTATCTTGTTAATAACTATAAGATCCCCCTTTTCACTCTTGACAGTGGTTATCTGTACCTTTCCTTCCTTTTCTTTTTTCTTCTTTTTTTTTAACTTTTTATTTTTCATTCATTCATTCATTAGCCTGCACTGGGTCTTAGTTGCGGCACACGGGATCTTTGTTGCGGCGTGCGGGCTCTTTAGTTGCAGCATGCAGGCTTCTTAGTTGCAACACGTGGACTTCTTAGTTGCAGCATGTGGACTTCTTAGTTGTGGCATGCAGGCTCTTAGTTGCAGCATGCTAACTCTTAGTTGCGGCATGCATGTGGGATCTAGTTCCCTGACCAGGGATCGAACCCAGGCACCCTGCATTGGGAGCACGGAGTCTTACCCACTGGACCACCGGGGAAGTACCTCCTTCCTTTTCTTGATCAACCTCACTACAGTATGTCATTTTCATTAATCTTTTCCAAGAACCAAGCCTTGCCTTCACTGGTATTCTGTATTATACATTTGCTTTATACTTCATTCATTTCTCTTCTTCTCATTCTTTCTTTCCCTTTATTTTGTTTTGCTGGGCTTTTTCTGACTTCTTTATATAAATGTTTGCGCAGTTTTTAGCCTTTCTTCTTTCATAATACATGCATTTAAGGCTATATACTTTTTTAAAAAAATTTATTTATTTTTGGCTGCGTTGGGTCTTCGTTGCTGTGCACGGGCTTTCTCTAGTTGCAAGTGGGGGCTACTCTTCACTGCAGTGCACGGGCTTCTCTTGTTGCGGAGCATGGGCTCTAGGCACGTGGGCTTCAGTAGTTTCAGCACGTGGGCTCAGCAGTTGTGGCACATGGGCTTAGTTGCTCTGCAGCATGTGGGATCTTCCCAGACCAGGGAAGAATTGGAAGGCAAATTCTTAACCACTGCTCCACCAGGAAGTCTCTGAGGATATTTTTGGGGTTTTCATGTTCTAGTTCTTTTCAAGGGTGTCCTGTTTCCTTATGAATCTGTTTTCTTCTTATGTGCTGCTCATTATATTAAAAAATTATTGAGAGGATGATTCTGATACTCAGGATGATAACATCTTCTTCTAGAGAGGATTTTCACTTGCTTCTGTCAGTTGCTATTAGCTTAGGACAATCAAGATAAAGCTTCCCTGGACCTGAAAGCTTGGTTGCAAGACTATGTGAGGGCTGATTTAGTTCAAGATCCCCCTTTTGTCCTTAGGGGTTCCATTCAAACTGGAGGGGTAGTTTATTTGTGTCTCTGACAGTCAATAAGCTATGAATTCTGCCCTCATGGATGAGGCTACCAAAAGCACAGCTTAACCTCACAGATGCTTTCTCAGGATAAGCAAATGCCTTCAGGGCAAAAATGATTTTGGTAGCTAGGTTTACCTGTCTTAATTTTTACATTCTTCCAGATGCTGGTATGGTAATCCTTCAATATCATGTAAACTTTTTGAAGCTTTCAAGAAAATGTCTTTATATTTTGTCCAGCTTTCTAAATTCATCAGCAGGGCTGATCCAAATGACCTAGACTGCCACGACTGGAAGTAGAATTCCAACCATTTATCTTTGAGTAACTTGTGAATTTTGCACCTTAAAATAGTATTGTCTATTCAAATAACTAAATACAATGAATTTTTGAAAAGATAAGAAGTAGAGTGATGAAAGGATCCAATATTGAGGAAAACGTATACATCGAAAGGAGAAAAGAAAAAGGAAGCTGATTTACCTTTCAGAATTTCATAGAATATCTACAGGAATATCATGGGTGTTGATGACATGTTAGCGTTTTAATGGAAAAATATAATTAGCTAATCAAAATGTCTTAATACACTTATTCCTTGGTAAATGCTGAAATTCTATACTCCAGCCATTTGAACTTGCTTTTCCACCTGGTTTGACACTTTGTGGCTTTCATGGAATATCTGCTTATAAGTAACTCTCTATCTTGTAAGTTAAAAGAAAGCCAGCTCACTCTGTAGATTAGAGTGTAAACTAGTGAAAACTTCTAAGGATGAAACTGGAAATATTCAACAAAATTTAAAGTGTACATACCCTTGTCACAGCACAGTCTTCTACTAGTAATTGATTCCACAGATCTACTTACAAAAACTCACAAAGATACACATAAAATGTTCTTTGCAACAGTTTTTGCCAATGAAAAACTGAATATGACGACTTGAATATTCACCAAGAGGAAGTAAGTTAAATAAATTATGACATATTTATATAGCAGAGTACCACTGTGATGGAAATTCATCATTTTTTAAAAGCTGTCCCTCATGCAACTGCCTCCTCCTATTTGGAGGTACTCCTTCACTTGAATCTTAAGCAAGTGACACAAAGATAAAGGGACAGTTGGAATTTTTTCCTGACAGTGTCCTAAGGCAGTGATGGCAACATACTGGCCTGGCTACTTTAGCTAAGAGAGGCTCACTAAGTCTACTACTTCATGGTCCTCTAGGCCCGCCTTGGTCCTGACCATTCTCAAACTTTTGTCCTACATCCCTCCAGTGCATTCCCTGCTTCTATTACTCAAAGCATAAAGGTTTGTAACTGATGCAACTATGAAGTCATTTAAAAGAATAAAATGGATCTATGTGAACACTAGTGGCAGGACAATACGTACAATATGATCTCATTCATATAATTTTAAAGCAACCAATAGATCTAATATTTCTGCTTAGATATGCACAATTTCTGAAAAAAATTATCCAGGAATGTTTATTTATAACGGTTACTTCTATGAAATGAGAATGGGGACTTGGGGGAAGAGGGAGAAGACATTTTACTTATAACATTCTGTACTTAAAAAATATATATTTTTGGGGCTTCCCTGGTGGCGCAGTGGTTGAGAATCTGCCTGCCAATGCAGGGGACACGGGTTCGAGCCCTGGTCTGGGAAGATCCCACATGCCGCGGAGCAACTGGGCCCGTGAGCCACAACTACTGAGCCTACGCGTCTGGAGCCTGTGCTCCGCAACGAGAGAGGCTGCGGTAGTGAGAGGCCCACGCACCGCGATGAAGAGTGGCCCCCGCTTGCCACAACTGGAGAAAGCCCTCGCACAGAAACGAAGACCCAACACAGCCATAAATAAATAAATTAAAAAACAAACAAACAAACAAACCAAACAACCTGATTTAAAAATGGGCAGAAGGCCTGAATAGACATTTTTCCAAAGAAGACACACAGATGGCCATCAGGCACATGAATAGATGCTCAACATGGCTAATCACTAGAGAAATGCAAATCAAAACCACCATGAAATATCACCTCACAGCTATCAGTATGGTTATCACCAAAAAGACCACAAATAACAAACGTTGGCAAGGATGTGGAGAAAAGGAAACGCTTGTACACTGTTGGTGGGAATGTAAATTGGTGCAGCCACTGTGGGAAACAGTATGGAGGTTCCTCAACTAAAAATAGAACTATCATATTATCCAACAATTCCACTCCCGGGTATATAGCCAAAGAAAATGAAAGCACCAATGAAAAGATACATGCACTCAATGTTCATAGCAGCTTTATTTAAAATAGCCAAGATATGGAAGCAACCTAAGTATCCATAAACAGATGAATGGATAAAGAAGATGTGAGATACACACACACACACACACACACACACACAGGGCTACTACTCAGCCATAAAAAGGAATAAAATTTTTCCATTGGCAACAACATAGATAGACCTGGAGGTTATTATGCTTAGTGAAATAAGTCAGATAGAGAGAGACAGATACTATATATTATCAATTATATGTGGAATCTAAAAAGTAAAACAAATGAGTGAATATAACAAAAAAGAAACAGATTCATAGAGAACAAACTAGTGCTTACCAGGGGGAGAAAGAAGAGGGGAGGGGCAAGATAGGGGTAGGGATTTAAGAGGTGCAAACTACTATGTATAAAATAAATAAGCTACAAAGATATGTTGTACAGCACAGGGAATATAGTCAATATCTGATAATAACTATAAATGGAGTATAATCTATAAAAATTTTGAATCACTATGTTGTACATCTGAAACTAATATAATATCATAAATCAACTATACCTCAATAAAAAATTAGATAAGTAAGTAGTAGGGGTGTAATGTACAACTATGTATAACTATAATCAACACTGCTGTATGTTATATATGAAAATTGTTGAGAGTAAATCCTAAGAGTTCTCACAACAGTGAAAAAACATTGTTTTCTATTTCATTAATGTACTATCTACATGAGATGATGAATGTTCACTAAACTTACTGTGGTCATCATTTTATGATGTATGCAAGTCAAATCATTATGCTGTACACCTTAAATTTACACAGTGCTATATGTCAATTATACCTCAATAAAACTGGAAGAAAAAAATTGATCATGTACAAAGGAATAAGAAAGAAGTACCAGGTGGGACTTTATTCAATTAAAAAATAAAATTAAACTCAAACATCATGATTCCCTTAGGTATGTTCATCCACTCAACACTGTAAATATTAAAATATACAGCAGCTCATTTAAAATTCTGTGACAGGGCTTCCCTGGTGGCACAGTGGTTAAGAATCCACCTGCCAATGCAGGCGACACAGGTTCTAGCCCTGGTCTGGGAAGATCCCACATGCCGCGGAGCAACTAAGGCTGTGTGCCACAATTACTGAGCCTACGCTCTAGAGCCCACAAGCCACAACTACTGAAGCCCGCATGCCACAACTACTGACCCCCACGTGCCTAGAGCCCATGCACCGCAACAAAGAGTAGCCCCTGCTCGCTGCAACTAGAGAAAGCCTGCATGCAGCAATGAAGACCCAACACAGCCAAATAAATAATTAATTTTTTAAAAATTGTGTGACAACCCCCTCAACACAATAGGAGGTGGTACCCCCACAAATGCTGTGGTGCCAATGAAAAGATAAACATCCATCAGTTATGGGTACAAACTCTGTCTACTCTTAGGAAGCTGCCGGGAGATGGAGGAGGAGGAAGCTGGATAGGATAGTGTGAGGAAAGCACAGGCTTTGTAAGGACACAGACGTGGGCTCACATCCCTGCTGGAATCCTGGCTTTTCCATGCAGAACAGGATAAGTCAACCTAACAAGAACACTAAGGTGTCTCTCCCAGGATTGCTGCAATAACATCTGGCATGTGGTAGGTGCAGAATAATTGTGTATTTTCCTCTTCTGGAGGTAAAACATCAAATAATAGTCCCAAAGCTAAACTTCTACTTCAGTGATACACATATTACTATATTTAAATTATTTTAATATCTCAAGGAACCTTGAAGATCATTTAGTCCAATCCCCATCAAAATCCCAATGGCATTTTTTGTTGCAGAACTAGAAAAATTCATCCAAAAATTCATATGGAATCTCAAGGGACCACAAATAGCCAAAATACTTTTGAAAAAGAAGAACAAAACTGGAGGACTCACACTTCTTGATTTCAAAACATTACAAAGGTACAGTAATCAAAATGGTATGGTGCTGGCATAATCAGACATATAAACCAATGGAAAAATATAGAGAGCCTAGAAATAAACCCTTGAATATATAATCAAATGATCTTAGACAAGGGTGCCAGGACCACTCAATGGAGAAGGACATTTTCTTCAACGAATGATGCTGGGAAAAATGGATATCCACATCCAAAACAATGAAGTTGGACCCTTATCTCACATCATACACAAAAAATTAACTCAAAATGGATTAAAGCTCTAAACATAGGACTTAAAACTATAAAACTCTTAGAAAAAACATGGAGAAATCTTCATGACACTGAACTAGGCAATAATTTCTGGCACTAAAAGAACAGGAAAAAAAAAAGCAAAAATAGACAAATGTGACTACATCAAACTTAAAAACTGTGCATCAAAGGAGACAATTAACAGAGTACAAAGGCAATCTACAGAATGGGAGAAGATATTTACAAATAATGTATCTAATAAGCAGTTAATATCCATAATATATAAAGAACTTCTACAGTTCAACAACAGAAAATCAAGTAAGTTAATTGAAAAATGGGCAAGGGACTTCAATAGACACTTCTTTAAATATGACATACAAATGGCCAATAAGCATATGAAAAAATGCTCAAAATCATTAATCATCAGAGAAATGCAAAGCGAAACTACAGGGAGATACTACCTCATATCAATCAGGATGGCTAATATCAAAAAAAGAAAGAAAGAAAGAAAATATAAAGTGTTGGTGAGGATGCAGAGAAATTGGAACACTTGTACACTGTTAGTGACATTGTAAATGCTGTAACTGCTATGGAAAACAGTATAGAGCTTCCTCAAAAAATTAAAGAGTTACTTTATGATCCAGCAATTTCACTTCTGGGCACATGTACAAAAGAGTTAAAACAACATCTTGGGCTTCCGTGGTGGCACAGTGGTTGAGAATCTGCCTGCCAATGCAGGGGACACGGGTGCGAGCCCTGGTCTGGGAAGATCCCACATGCCGTGGAGCAACTAGGCCTGTGAGCCACAACTACTGAGCCTGTGCGTCTGGTGCTTGTGCTCCGCAACAAGAGAGGCCGCAACGGTGAGAGGCCCGCGCACCACGATGAAGAGTGGCCCCCACTCGTCGCAACTCGAGAAAGCCCTTGCATGGAAACGAAGACCCAACACAGCCAAAAATAAGTAAATAAATAAATAAGTTAAAAAAAAAAAAAACACCAGCTTAAAAATAGTAATAAAATAAATAAATTTTTTAAAAAAAGATCTACTTTAAAAAAAAAAAGAATTAAAACAACATCTTAAAGAGATACTTAGACATCCACGTTCATAGCAGCAGTATTCACAACAGTCATGAGACAGAAGCAACCCATATATCCAACGACAAATGAACAAATAAACAAAACGTGGTGGGTAAATACAAAGAAATACTATTGGACTTTCCTGGTGGCACAGTGGTTAAGAATCCACTTGCCAATGCAGGGGACACGGGTTTGAGCCCTGGCCTGGGAAGATCCCACATGCCGTGGAGCAACTAAGCCCATGCGCCACAACTACTTAGCCTGTGCTCTAGAGCCCACGAGCCACAGCTACTGAGCCCACATGCCACAACTACTGAAGCCCGCACACCTAGAGACCGTGCTCAGCAACAAGAGAAGCCTCCACAATGAGAAGCCCACGCGCCGGCACCGCAACAAAGAGTAGCCCCCGCTTGCCACAACTAGAGAAAGCCCATGCACAGCAATGAAGACCCAACGCAGCCAAAAATTAATTAATTAATTAATTTTAAAAAAAGAAGAGAGAAAAAAAGAAATACTACTCAGCCTTAAAAAGGGAGGAAATTCTGACATGTCCTACAATATAGATGAACCTTGAGAACATTATGGTGGGTAAAAAAAAGCCAGTTACAAAAAGACAAATACTGTTTGATTCCACTAATATGTGGTTCTTAGTAAACTCATAGAGACAGAAAGTAGAAAGGTGGTTGCCACAGGTTAGGGAAAGTGAGAAATGAGGAGTTATTGTTTAATAGGTATAGAGTTTCAGTTTGCCAGACGATAAAAGAGTTCTGGAGATGCATGGTGGTGATGGCTGCAGAACAATATGGATGTACTTAATATCACTTAACTGTACACCTGAAAATGGTTAAAATGGTTCATTTCACGTTATGTGTATTTTACCACAATTTAATAAAAGAGGGGGGAAAAGGAAAATAAAACACAGAAAGACAATTCAATGAAATTAGGAAAACAATACATGAACAAAATGAGAAGGTCAATGAAGAGAGAGAAATCATGAAAAGAACCCAACAAAAGTTCTGGAGCTGAAGGATACAATGAGTGAAATGCAAAATGCAGTTATACAGAAAGCATCTATAGCAGACTTGATACAGCAAAAGAAAAATCTATTAAAAGAACACTTGCAACTATCCATTCAGAGGAAAACGAAAGATAAAAAGAATGAAAAAGAGTGAAGAAAACCTATGTGAATTATGGGGTACCATCAAGAAAAAAATCTACTTATTACTGAAGTCCCAGAAGGAGATGAGAAGGAGAAAGTAGTAGAAAGCTTAGTTGAAGAAATAATGGCTGAGAACTTCTCAAATCTGGGGAGAGATTTTGGAAATCCAAGTTCATGAAGCTCATAGGCCCCCAAAAAGATTTAACACAAAAAGATCTTCTTGAAGCTACATAATAATAAAACTGTAAAATCAGAGACAAAGAACTTTAAAAGCAGCAAGAAAAAAAAAATTCTTCACATACAAGGGAATCCCCATAAGGCTATCAGTGGATTTCTCAGAAGAAACCTTACAGGTCAGGAAAGAGTAGGATGATGTAGTCAAAGTGATAAATGCCTACATTAAGAAAAAAGAAAAATCTCAAGTAACCTATTTTTACACCTCAAGGAACCAGAAAACAAACAAACAACTAAGCCCAAAGTTAGCAGGAGGGAAATAACAAAGATCAGAGCATAAATAAATGAAATAGAGACCAGAAAAACAAAATTAACAAACCTTTAGCTAGACTAATCAAGAAAAAAAGAGAAAAGATTCAAATAAATAAAATCAGAAATGAAAGAGGAGTCATTACAACTGATATCATAGAAATACAAAAGACTACTCTGAACAACAGTATGCCAACAATTTGGATAACCTAGAAGAAATGGATAGATTCCTAGAAACATCCAATTTACCACAACTGAATCATGAAAAAATAGAAAATCTGAACAGACCAATAATGAGTAAGGACATTAAATCAGTAATCAAAAACCTCCCAACAAAGAAAAGCCCAGGACTTGATGGCTTTACTGGTGAATTCCACCACAAACATTTAAAGATTAACACCAATCTTTCTCAAACTGTTTAAAAAAAAAACAAACTAAAGAGAAGGGAAAATTTCCAAATCATTTACCAAGCCAGCATTACTGTCATACCAAAGCCAGACAAGAACACTACAAGAAAAGAAAAATTACATGCCAATATTCTTGCTGAATACAGATGCAAAAATCTTCAACAAAACACTAGCAAACAATTCAAAACACTTTAAAAGATCATATACTGTGATCAAGTTGAATTTATCCCTAGGATGCAAGAATGGTTCACAATATGCAAATCAATAAATGCAATACACATTAACAGAAATGAAGGATAAAAATCATACGATCATCTTAATAGATACAGAAAAAGCATTTGACAAAAATCAACATCCTTTCCTGATAAAAACTCTCAACAAATTAGATATAGAGGCCCGCCCTGCTCAACCTGCTCGCCCTGCCACGGCTGTTTACCCTCGCCAATTTCTCAACAGTGATGTCACAAGATTGACCACATTGATCACAATAGATAATCCTGCAGCCTGTGGAACAAAAACCACATTCACAGAAAGATAGTCAAGATGACAAGGCAGAGGGCTACATACCAGATGAAGGAACAAGATAAAACCCCAGAAAAACAACTAAATGAAGTAGAGATAGGCAACCTTCCAGAAAAAGAATTCAGAATAATGATAGTGAAGATGATCCAGGACCTCAGAATAAGAATGGAGGCAAAGATCGAGAAGATGCAAGAAATGTTTAACAAAGACCTAGAAGAATTAAAGAACAAACAAATAGAGATGAACAATTCAATAACTGAAATGAAAAATACACTAGAAGGAATCAATAGGAGAATAACTGAGCCAGAAGAACGGATAACTGACCTGGAAGACAGAATGGTGGCATTCACTGCTGCAGAACAGGATAAAGAAAAAAGAATGAAAAGAAATGAAGACAGCCTAAGAGACCTCTGAGACAACATTAAACGCAACAACATTCGCATTATAGGGGTCCCAGAAGGAGAAGAGAGAAAGGACCAGAGAAAATATTTGAAGAGATTATAATTGAAAACTTCCCTAACATGGGAAAGGAAATAGCCACCCAAGTCCAGGAAGCGCAGCGAGTCTCATATAGGATAAACCCAAGGAGAAACACGCCGAGACACATAGTAATCAAATTGGCAAAAATTAAAGACAAAGAAAAATTATTGAAAGCAGCAAGGGAAAAACGACAAATAACATACAAGGGAACTCCCATAAGGTTAACAGATGATTTCTCAGCAGAAACTCTACAAGCCAGAAGGGAGTGGCATGATATACTTAAAGTGATGAAAGGGAAGAACCTACAACCAAGATCACTCTACCCGGCAAGGATCTCATTCAGATTTTATGGAGAAATCAAAAGCTTTACAGACAAGCAAAAGCTAAGAGAATTCAGCACCACAAAACCAGCTCTACAACAAATGCTAAAGGAACTTCTCTAAGTGGGAAACACAAGAGAAGAAAAGGACCTACAAAAACAAACCCAAAACAATTAAGAAAATGGTCACAGGAACATACATATTGATAATTACCTTAAACGTGAATGGATTAAATGCCCCAACCAAAAGACACAGGCTTGCTGAATGGATACAAAGACAAGACCCATATATATTTGCTGTCTACAAGAGACCCACTTCAGACCTACGGACACATACAGACTGAAAGTGAGGGGATGGAAAAAGATATTCCATGCAAATGGAAATCAAAAGAAAGCTGGAGTAGCTATACTCGTATCAGATAAAATAGACTTTAAAATAAAGAATGTTACAAGAGACAAGGAAGGACACTACATAATGATCAAGGTATCAATCCAAGAAGAAAATATAACAATTATAAATATATATGCACCCAACATAGGAGCACCTCAATACATAAGGCAACTGCTAACAGCTATAAAAGAGGAAATCGATAGTAACACAATAATAGTGGGGGACTTTAACACCTCACTTACACCAATGGACAGATCATCCAAAATGAAAATAAATAAGGAAACAGAAGCTTTAAATGACACAATAGACCAGATAGATTTAATTGATATTTATAGGACATTCCATCCAAAAACAGCAGATTACACTTTCTTCTCAAGTGCGCACGGAACATTCTCCAGGATAGATCACATCTTGGGTCACAAATCAAGCCTCAGTAAATTTAAGAAAATCGAAATCATATCAAGCATCTTTTCTGACCACAACGCTATGAGATTAGAAATCAATTACAGGGAAAAAAACATAAAAAACACAAACACATGGAGGCTAAACAATACGTTACTAAATAACCAAGAGATCACTGAAGAAATCAAAGAGGAAATAAAAAAATACCTAGAGACAAATGACAATGAACACACGATGATCCAAAACCTATGGGATGCAGCAAAAGCAGTTCTAAGAGGGAAGTTTATAGCTATACAAGCCTACCTCAAGAAACAAGAAAAATCTCAAGTAAACAATCTAACCTTACACCTAAAGGAACTATAGAAAGAAGAACAAACAAAACCCAAAGTTAGCAGAAGGAAAGAAATCATAAAGATCAGAGCGGAAATAAATGAAATAGAAACAAAGAAAACAATAGCAAAGATCAATAAAACTAAAAGCTGGTTCTTTGAGAAGATAAACAAAATTGATAAGCCATTAGCCAGACTCAACAAGAAAAAGAGGGAGAGGACTCAAATCAATAAAATTAGAAATGAAAAAGGAAAAGTTACAACAGACACCGCAGAAATACAAAACATCCTAAGAGACTACTACAAGCAACTCTATGCCAATAAAATGGACAACCTGGAAGAAATGGACAAATTCTTAGAAAGGTATAACCTTCCAAGACTGAACCAGGAAGAAATAGGAAATATGAACAGACCAATCACAAGTAAGGAAATTGAAACTGTGATTAAAAATCTTCCAACAAACAAAAGTCCAGGACCAGATGGCTTCACAGGTGAATTCTATCAAACATTTAGAGAAGAGCTAACACCCATCCTTCTCAAACTCTTCCAAAAAACTGCAGAGGAAGGAACACTCCCAAACTCATTCTATGAGGCCACCATCACCCTGATACCAAAACCAGACAAAGACACTACAAAAAAAGAAAATTACGAACCAATATCACTGATGAATATAGATGCAAAAATCCTCAACAAAATACTGGCAAACAGAATCCAACAACACATTAAAAGGAGCATACACCACGATCAAGTGGGATTTATCCCAGGGATGCAAGGATTCTTCAATATGCGCAAATCAATCAATGTGATACACCATATTAACAAATTGAAGAATAAAAACCATATGATCATCTCAATAGATGCAGAAAAAGCTTTGGACAAAATTCAACACCCATTTATGATAAAAACTCTCCAGAAAGTGGGCATAGAGGGAACCTACCTCAACATAATAAAGGCCATATACGACAAACCCACAGCAAACATCATTCTCAATGGTGAAAAACTGGAAACATTTCCTCTAAGATCAGGAACGAGACAAGGATGTCCACTCTCACCACTATTATTCAACATAGTTTTGGAAGTCCTAGCCACGGCAATCAGAGAAGAAAAAGAAATAAAAGGAATACAAATTGGAAAAGAAGAAGTAAAACTGTCACTGTTTGCAGATGACATGATACTATACATAGAGAATCCTAAAAATGTCACCAGAAAACTACTAGAGCTAATCAATGAATTTGGTAAAGTTGCAGGATACAAAATTAATGCACAGAAATCTCTTGCATTCCTATACACAAATGATGAAAAATCTGAAAGAGAAATTATGGAAACACTCCCATTTACCACTGCAACAAAAAGAATAAAATACCTAGGAATAAACCTACCTAGGGAGACAAAAGACCTGTATGCAGAAAACTATAAGACACTGATGAAAGAAATTAAAGATGATACCAACAGGTGGAGAGATATACCATGTTCTTGGATTGGAAGAATCAATATTGTGAAAATGACTATACTACCCAAAGCAATCTACAGATTCAATGCAATCCCTATCAAATTACCAATGGCATTTTTTACGGAACTAGAACAAATCATCTTAAAATTTGTATGGAGACACAAAAGACCCCAAATAGCCAAAGCAGTCTTGAGGGAAAAAAACGGAGCTGGAGGAATCAGACTCCCTGACTTCAGACTATACTACAGTATAAGCTACAGTAATCAAGACAATATGGTACTGGCACAAAAAGAGAAACATAGATCAGTGGAACAGGATAGAAAGCCCAGAGATAAACCCACGCACCTATGGTCAACTAATCTATGACAAAGGAGGCAAAGATATACAATGGAGAAAAGACAGTCTCTTCAATAAGTGGTGCTGGGAAAACTGGACAGCTACATGTAAAAGAATGAAATTAGAACACTCCCTAACACCATACACAAAAATAAACTCAAAATGGATTCGAGACCTAAATGTAAGACCAGACACTATAAAACTCTTAGTGAAAAACATAGGAAGAACACTCTTTGACATCAATCACAGCAAGATCTTTTTTGCTCCACCTCCTAGAGTAATGGAAATAAAAACAAAAATAAACAAATGGGACCTAATGAAACTTCAAAGCTTTTGCACAGCAAAGGAAACCATAAACAAGACGAAACGACAACCCTCAGAATGGGAGAAAATATTTGCAAACGAAGCAACAGACAAAGGATTAATCTCCAAAATATATAAACAGCTCATTCAGCTCAATATTAAAGAAACAAACAACCCAATCCAAAAATGGGCAGAAGACCTAAATAGACATTTCTCCAAAGAAGACATACAGATGGCCACGAAGCACATGAAAAGATGCTCAACATCACTATTTATTAGAAAAATGCAAATCAAAACTACAGTGAGGTATCACCTCACACCAGTTAGAATGGGCATCATCAGAAAATCTACAAACAACAAAGGCTGGAGAGGGTGTGGAGAAAAGGGAACCCTCTTGCACTGTTGGTGGGAATGTAAATTGATACAGCCACTATGGAGAACAGTATGGAGGTTCCTTAAAAAACTAAAAATAGATTTACCATATGATCCAGCAATCCCACTACTGGGTGTATACCCAGAGAAAACCATAATTCAAAAAGACACAGGCACCCCAATGTTCACTGCAGCACTATTTACAATAGCCAGGTCATGGAAGCAACCTAAATGTCCATCGACAGACGAATGGTTAAAGAAGTTGTGGTACATATATACAATGGAATATTACTCAGCCATAAAAAGGAACGAAATTGAGTCATTTGCTGAGACGTGGATAGATCTAGAGACTGTCATACAGAGTGAAGTAAGCCAGAAAGAGAAAAACAAATATCGTATATTAACACATGTATGTGGAACCTAGAAAAATGGTACAGATGAGCCGGTTTGCAGGGCAGAAGTTGAGACACAGATGTAGAGAACAGACATATGGACACCAAGGGGGGAAATCTGCGGTGGGGTGGGGATGGTGGTGTGCTGAATTGGGCGATTTGGATTGACATGTATACACTGATGTGTATAAAATTGATGCCTAAGAAGAACCTGCGGTATAAAAAAAACAAACAGAACAACTAATACTAAACTTTCACGGGGTTATTTGTATGGAAATATGTTAATATAAATGTTTCAGACATTACAAAAAATTTCTAAAAATCTTATATGTTCTGGTATAATGTTATAAGTCATAATTCTAGTTATTACTTTAAAATGCATATCTCAGAAATAAAGAAAAAATCATTGCTAGATTGCTGTACAGAAAAGTTTTTGTTGAATGAAGAGTTTATACCTGGAAAAAAAAAATTAGATATAGAAGAAACGTACCTCAACATAATAAAGCTGTATATGACAAGCCCACAGCTAACATCATACTCAACAGTGATAACTTGAAAGCTTTTCCTCTAAGATCAGGAACGAGACGAGGGTGCCCCACTCTTGCCATGTCTATTTCACATAGTACTGGAAATCCCAGCCAGAGGATAGTAACACATTCAATGGTTTCTGGCATCATGTCAAAAACCCAGATATTGAAATAGAACACTTAAATGATATAAGCCTCAGTAAATCCCTAAAACCCAAAACTGTAACAATATTTTTAATACCCTACTCTTAGAAAAGGAAAAGGAAAATGTCACGTGTACTGTAGGTAACAACAACAACGAAAAAAATCAGTAAGGTGAATATTTTCCTGTGTTTCGTCAGTGAAGTTGGGAGAAACAATGCCTCGGTAGCCAGGCATGCTTTCGGGAGGCTTTCTTCAAAATGTAGGTGGCCTGAGAGTCTTTCCAGGAAGACCCTGAAACACCAGTCTTCTGCACTCTGTGTAGACACTTCAGATCTTACAAAGCATGTAGGGGTTTGTCCTCTGCTAAAATCATGTTAGGAAAACGGAGATCCTGGACCATCCCCAATCTGGGTTCCCTGCCCACCTGCAAACCACCACCTATTCCAGTCCTGTCCTGCTGGTGCCCCTCCCCACCCTCAGAGTGTTCTAAGCTAGCAAGCAGTTAGCATCAAGTCTGGGCCCTACCCAACGGCCATCCCTCCCATTGCTCTTAGTATCAAAAGTCCTTACTCACAATGGGGTGTTGGTTACAATGGTGTATGCACTTGTCATGTACATTTCACTGTATGTAAATCTTGCCCCAATTAATAAAAATTGTTTTTAATTAATAAATTGATCCACAATGCTCTGCATGATCTGGCTCTGCCAGCTTATCCAAATTTAGCTCGTGCCAAACTTCCCCCTCGCTCAACTGTCCTTTGGTCACACTGGAACTTATTTTAGTTCCTCCATGAGCAAACTCTTTCCCACCTCAAGGCCTTCACAGACGTGGCTCTGTCTGTCTGGAATCTCTGCAGCCATCCTGCCCTGTCCTATCGCCTTTCTTCCAGTTAAGTCCTCCTCATCCAGCCAGTCTCAGCTTGGGTGCCTTTTCCTCCAAGAAGTCTTCCTTGGTCCCTTCATCTTCAGGTACTAGTACGTGCTCACATGTGCAGGCCAAGGCACTTTTCTGCTCCCTTAGCATCCTCTACCTCCACCACCACAGCATTTATTACAAACACACATCAGAAAGAAAGGTCCATGGGGACTTCCTTGGTGGCGCAGTGGTTGGGACTCCACACTCCCAAGGCAGGGGGCCCGGGTTCGATCCCTGGTCAGGGAACTAGATTCCACACACATGCCGCAACTAAGGAGCCAGCGAGCTGCAACTGAGGAGCCTGCCTGCCAAAATTAAGACCTGGCGCAACCAAATTAATTAATTAATTAATTAAATAAAATACATATTAAAAAAAAAAGAAAGAAAGAAAGGTCCATGACAGCAGGCACTGTGTTTTTATTATTCACTGTTGTAGCCCTAGCACCTGGCACTCACAAATGATCAGTCAATATTCATGTAATGAATGTCAAATGAAGGGATAAGGTATTAGTCATTCTGATCTAGAACCTTCCTTCCCCATTTTACTAACTCTAACATGCTGCCTGAATTCTGTGTCCGTCATCTCAAATCCGACTGTTAAGGCATCATAGCTCTGGCTCTAATTCTGCTCAGGTTTCCTACCTCAGAAGAAGACATTTTCTACGTTCAACAGAATTGAAGTTAAGTTGACAACATGTGTTTAGTAGATTAATGTGTACATCTCAGGCACTTCTCCAATCTCTCAGCCAACAGAATTGGTTTGTCTAGACAAGGTTTTACTCGAGATGTTTGGCTACACGGCACTGGTCATTCTGGCCACTCCAGGGCAGCAGTGACTTTAGCCTTTCCTGAGATGGTATTAAGGATGTGACAGCTTTAAGCTTTCCACTTTGGGAAGTAAAGAAAAAAAAAGTAAGCCGACTAAATCCCCTAAAAATTCTCTCCCTTGCAAGGTTGTTATGAGAGGTGGGAAGGAAAATGAGAAGGATGAGTCAGTGTGAGTCAGTGTTAAGAAAAAAAACTCTGCTTCTGGTAAACAGTTTGCTCTTTTACAGACAGGATTAGGATTACCCGGCTCCCACTGCTAAAAATACACAAATAACAGGTGGTATATATTATATAAGTAGTTCGAAAACAGAGACTCAGATCATTGACTCTGAAAAAGGAACAGTTAATCAGTGATGGGCCAGACCTTCCCCAGGGCCTGTTTCTTCTTGGAGAGGCCCCAAGACAAAGTAAGTGTTTTCCTTAAGACAACTGAGATCCTAAATACTACTGCTCATTTAAATGACCTAAAGGAAGGACTGAGCTTCCCTTATAATAACTACCACTGAATGAGCACTTACTATGTGCTGAAAATGGTGCCTGGCACTTCATAAAATTCATCTTTAAACTTACAACCATCCTGTAAGGTGGGTATTATTATCAGTGTTTTCTAGATAAGGCACCTGAAGCTTATAGAAGTTAAGTGACTTACCCAGGGTTGCATACTGGCAGTGCTCAGATCTCATTTGGAAGTGCTTATTTCCCTGGATCCCAGACCCAACTCAGAAATATATACGAAGCACCGTATGCAAGGCGCTGTACCAGGTACCACAGGGGATACAAAGAAACAAGAGGTCACTCCAATTATCAGGAAAGCAAAATAAGAAGAAAGTGGGACTGCCTAGGAAAGATTCATCTCTATTTCCAGAATCTTGAACAAGGCCTATCACATAGGAGTTGCCCGGGTAGTTACGACTGAAATATATGTGGGAGATAAGGGAAACACAAACTCAAACATAACACGAGGCAGTCTGTGGCTAGTGTCATGAGAAAGAACGTGTTATGGGGGTTTAGGCTACATCTTGATGCAGGGCTCCAAGGAAGATCCACCAACAACATGGCATTTGAGACAAGTCTGACAAATGGACTTTGACAGGCAACAGTGAAAAGTAAAGAGATCAATGGAGTGTGGGGAGCAGCAGTGTTGCGATATATCCTCCAGCACCAGCAAAACAGGGAGAAACAAGGCAAGCTGAGAGGGCCCTGGGTCTGCTCCAAGTCCCTTTCTACGGACAAGCACAAGAATTACAAATACTTCCTAGTTGATTCAGATCAATACATGAGAAGACATACCTAACGGTTAAATAAATCAAGAATTATCATACAGCCTTTCTGGAAGAAAGTGGTGGCGGTGGTAGCGGGGATAGAACTGAATAAATGAGTATATGCACACAAATCTAGAACACACATGCTTGTATAACAAAAGGAGCACTACAGATACGTTCGACCGCCTCCATCCCCTCCACACTGAATTATTACAGTACGGGTTCTGCGAGTGCACATTTTCTTTTCATTTGACCTACAGCTCTTTCCTGAGGGGATTAGTTAGGTCAATGACTCTCACACAATCACTGCAGGGCCTTCTGGAAATGGGGGAGGAGGGGAGGGCGTGTTTGGTTGTCGCAATATTTGATTGCTTCCTCACTCAAATGGGTATTTTAGTAGGTGAGGACCAGGATGTTAAAAGTCCAGCAAATTGGCAGGCAGTCTTACAGGAACACAAATTGCCCTTACCCTGCCTACCTTTCAAATACCAAGATATTCATGTAAGTGGAAAAACTGTTTATAGTTATCTGAGCCTAGAACTCAACTGCATTTCACATGGAACAAAGTAATTTTACACGGAGGCAATGTATTTTCCAAGAATGCACCAGGAAGGAAGGATGTAAATACCACGTGAAAGGAAGATGATGCTCTGCTTTGTATTCAGGGGTGAATTCTCATGTCTGCACCATATTTTCAAATAGTTCAGCAAAAATTGAAAAACACACACATATGCAGATAAAGCATATGCGGCAAAATGTTAACGCTGTTTGATCTAGTTATTTGCTACAGATGTTCATTGTACTCAAAATTTTTCTGTATGTTTGAAATTTTTCATAATAAAAAGCTGGGGGGAAATCCGTCTAGCCCCCATTAAGTGAGAGGTCATAATAGAGGCAAGGAGCACAGATTCTAGAGCTTTCCCTCTCGTGCCTCAGTTTCCCCATCTGTAACATGACGATGATAATAGTACTTACCCACAGAAGTGTTAAAAAGGATTAAATAAGTTAAATGGAAGCTGCTTAGACCAGAGCCTGGAACAGAGCAGGCACTACTGAAGTTACAGCTATTACTACGGTGGACAGCCACCCACCCACACACCTGCTGATCGCTTCAGCCCGATTATCTGTACAAGCAGAAAGGTTGGGGATTCTTGACCAGGAGTGATTTTCACACTATTTCCTTCCAATCAGATCCTCTCTCTCTCTCCCCATTCCTGTATCGGCTCCAGCCAAATAGATACTACTTAGCCTCTGACACTCAGTGCATTTTCTTCTGACATCTCTTGACCTTATTCTCTCCCCATCCCACCTGAATGCCTTTTCTTCTTCCTCTCTCCTAATTCTCACTCATCCTTCAGGATTGTGGTCCTTTAGGCAGTTAGCTCTGAACAGCTATGAATAGACACGGAGAATAAAACTTGAAAGGTAAATATCTGCAAACATACCGTAAACAGTGTACATGTAAGGCCAGGCACCAACTCCTCTGTGAGCTTTGCCAGGCTCAGCCATCACTTGGCTGTCCTCCTCTGGGGTCCTTCTCCCAGACACTTAGCATAAAACTGCCTTGAAGTGTCAACTACCTTTCAATTTGTAAATCTAAACGACTTTTAACCTCCTTGAGAACAAGGGCTACACCTTTCTTTGCTATATATTTTCTTAGGCTTCTCACAGGCCCTTGCAGTGGATGCACAATGAAATCTTTCTTCGACCCAGGCTGCTGCATCTGCTCTCTGAAGAACCTGCCTTTGTTTTTAATGCAGCCTCAGATATAAACATGATCCAAAGGCTTTGCCCCATACAGAACACTTCACTTGACAATATCTTTCGTGCTCACATAAAGCAGAGAGTGGTCCCCAAACTTCCAAGCTGCATGTCTGCGCATTCGGAGGCCAGGGCACACGGAAGTACTGATTGGGTGTCACTTGGTACCCCCCCAGAACATATCCAAAGCCTAGCATGAGCTGTGTCTTCTTTTTCCTCCCAGCAAACCCATCATTCTGCCTGAATTCTCTATTGGGAGGACTAATGTGATTAATGGGTGATGCTGTGAAGGTGACAGGACCAGAGTCCTTTTCCTGCTGTGGTCTCCAAGAGACCACACACATGGTGGCAAAGCAAGGGAGAAAAAAAGCATCACTGCAGACCAGGACTTTGGTCCCAGCACCAGAGCAGAATTCCAGTGAGCTAAGCTGGACCATGTTGTTCATATGGATCCCTTGCTTAGAAACTTCCAGTACCTCCCACTGTACTTAGAATGAGATCCACACTCATCTTGGTCTGCAAAGCCTGAGGTGACCCGAGCCCTGACTACTGAAGCTGTACCACTCTCCCTCTCATTGCCTATCCTCCAGCATCATGGTCCTATCTGTTCTCTGAACAGGACAAACTCAACTCTATTCTAGGTCCTTTGTTCCTGTGGCTTCAAGTCACAGTTCTACTACTTATTACTGTGTGACCACAGACAAGCTACTCAATTACTTTGAAACTCTGCTTCCTCATCCAGGAAGTACTTATCAAGTGCCTACTACGTTTGTGTCCTATTCTAGGCACAGGAGATAAAGCAATGAATAGAACAGACAAGGTTCCCACTCTCTTTAGCTCACCTTCTACTGGACCAAAGGCAATTAAATAAAAAAATAATTTCAAACAGAAGCAAATTCTATGAATAAAATTAAACAGAGTAATAGGACAGGTGAATGAAAGTGGATAGAGCAGGCTAGATTCAAGGGATCAGGGAAGACTGCCTTGAGGAGGTGACATTTGAGCTGAGATCTATTATTGAGGGAAACTGGGTAAAGGGTACATGGGATCTCTCTGTATTATTTCTTACAACAGCGTATGAATCTACAATTATCTCAAAAAGCTGAAAAAAAATCACCCTGGCAACTATGTAGTTACTGTGTACATACCTACATAATATGTATACATACATGAAACTTTTTCAATAACTTTAATAATCTGTTTTATTTAACCCAGCATTTCTTAAAGTATCATCATTTCAACATGTAATCAACATAAAAATCATTAACAACATATTCTTGATCTTTGTACTAAGTCTTTGAAGTCCATTACGTACAATACATCTCAGGTTGGATGAGCCACATTTCAGGTGAATAGCCACGTGTATGGCTAACAGCTACCATATCAGACAGCACAACTACAGAGTTCTATGGAAGGTCTTTGATTATGAGCATTGAACTTCCACCCTCCTTTCTCTCTGTACTTGCTCCTCACCCTCCAGTTTTATTGAGATGTAACTGACATATAACACTGTATTAGTTTTAGGTGTCCAACCATAACTCTTGTAGTGCGACAAGAAGGGAATCAGAGACACCAGCAAGCAGGCCGCCACTGCTGTCACAGTTCACAGTTTGCAGCCGGAGCAGTGTGTGATTTGCTGTTATGGCAATGTAACCAAATGGACCTGGTGTGGCCAGGACAGTGGAAGAGATCAAGGAAGAAGGTTTGTAGCCTAAGCAACTGGGTATTTGAGTCCTATCCACCTACCAGTGCTGCTGTAAGATTAAAAGAGCTAATATGTGTAAGACACCCAACACAACGCTAAGCACACAGTAGATGCTCAATATATGTCAAAAATGAAAGAAAAAAATTCAATCCTGAAGTTTCAGTACATAAAGAACTAAGGTACATTTCAGATACTGGATAAAATCTCCCAGTTCCTTCAGAAGTTAAAACTAGTTCCCGACTTCATTTTTTCAGTGATTAACAAGGAGGACCAAGCAGTACATTCAGACCCCTTTCTAACGTCCTTTTCAATCAAAGAAACATAAACATGTATCACAGTGAAGTAAAGGATTCCCACAATTATAAAAATCCTAAGTTTTTACTGTCAACCCTCTCAATCTAGAAGTTTCAATTAGATTTAAATTAAAATTTAAATTAGAAGTGACATATCTTCTAATACAACACTGGCTAGATGACTACTAGAGGTGATTTGTGCAGGATCTTTTGAAAAGAAGTATCACCAAAATATACTGGAATTCCCGGAAAAAAGAATCGAGTAAAGAGCCTGTGTAATAAAACATTTAAATAGAACAGTCTATGGGAAATAAAGCTAAGAGATCATATGTCATTGGGGCCAAAGAGTGGAATTAAGATCTTGCTCTTTTTGAGCTAAAACTGCATTTTGTATTTATTTGTTTCTGTTATTTGGAGATACAGAATGGGGGGTTAGTTTCTTTGAATGAAGATGTTTATAAAAGTTCAAGACGCTGTAAACTACAAATGGTAAGAAGGCCAAATTTTTACTAACTGAAAGAACAAAAATCAAACTTTTAAAAAGTTAAACCTAATGGCAAGTGGTAGTTTGAAAAGAGAATGTCTTCCTGAGAATTTAAGTTTAGGGCACTGACTTTCTGACCTGGACTTATATAACTCTCATACCCAGGAGACATGACAGTTAATTGCCCTGTCCAAACACTGCAGAAATTTATTACAACCATCAGGGATATTCCATTTCTCTTCCCACAGTATCTACTAATTCTTATCTCAGACAGATATGTGCGTGTGTGGTTTGGATGAATGCTCTGCATAATTCGAATTCTTTGCAGTACTGAGGAGAGAGCCGAGTGTTTAAAACGTAGTCTTCATTTAAAAGAAAAGAAAACTGGTTTTTTTAGAGGAATTCTGGCTTTGGGAAAGCTATTTTTTTTTTTTTTTTTAATGAGGATCTTGAATCAGATGCGTATGTTTGATTGATTGATTGATTGATTGATTTTGGCTGTGTTGGGTCTTCGTTTCTGTGCGAGGGCTTTCTCCAGTTGTGGCAAGCGGGGGCCACTCTTCATCGCGATGCGCGGGCCTCTCTCGTTGCGGAGCACAGGCTCCAGACGCGCAGGCTCAGCAGCTGTGGCTCACGGGCCCAGCCGCTCTGCGGCATGTGGGATCTTCCCAGGCCAGGGCTCGAACCCGTGTCCCCTGCATTAGCAGGCAGATTCTCAACCACTGCGCCACCAGGGAAGCCCTATTTTTAATTAAGAGTTGAGCAAAGTTTTATAAGAAAAATATAGACAAATGAAGATACTGTTTATATTTCAAAGATGGTGAAACAGATTCTGCTACAAAATTTTTCCAACATTAATCCCCAGCAAACAGTTTCTTAGGAAAACTATTTTTATCCCTTTATCAACTTGGTTGATAAGTATTTCATTTCCAGTGCAAATATGGACAAGCTATATAAAGCGAAATTGTTTTCATGCTTTAGAAACAAACATTTTGCAAATGGAAATGAAGCTTATTGTGTTATAATGTTTATTTGCTAGGCTGACAAATGACTCTGGGGCCCACTAATATCAGGAAGTCTCCAAACAAGTGTCCATACAAGGGACAGGCTTGACTCCCAAAAAGCTCCAAAGAGCACAGTTCCTCCAGATCAGAACACCACTCCAGAAAATTGTGATTAATGTTCATTAATCCAGAACACATTTACATGCATGATTCCACTGTCTTGTGTGGTACATAGGATGCTATTAGCATTCCTACTTTTCAGATGAAGAAACTGCAGTTCAGAAAGTCTGATGTCCAAGGTTACTAAGTTAGTAAGTGCCGCAGCCACCAAACTCAGCCCCCTCAAGCTATGCAGCAGTGACAGTAATGGCAATGGCAGTAATGGCGGCGGCAGGGGCAGCGCCTGAGTTGCACTCACCATGTGCTGGGCATTGTTCTTGACACTGTTCATGTGTCAGCTCATGAAACCCTCACAACAACCCTGTGAGGGAGGCAGGCAGGTTTGTCTCTGGGCCACCAGCCTCCTGTTTCTCCACGCTGCCCATCATACATGCCCTGCTTCCTTCCCCACAAAATCAAAATGGGCACCACAAAGTCTTCATGTTCTCTCTACCCAAATCAAAAATTAGCTCTAAAATGTTAATTGTTGAAGCTAGATGACAATGTGATGGGGGTTTCTTTACACTATTCTCTCTACCTTTATGTTTGAAAGTCACCTTATAAACATTTACCATTTTTTTGCTCTCACATGGAATCTAAGCTATCGAAGAGGATAGAACACTATCTACTAACAATGAATTCAAAGGAAATATTATGAAAGATGGCTATGTAATAATAGAAAGTGACAGATTCATTCACTCATTCCATGAACATAAATTGAGGGCCCGTATGTTAGGACATGCAAAGGTCCAATGAAGGACTGCTGTCCTCAACAAGCTAAGGGTTTAGTAGCAGATGCAAAACGAATGCAAAAGTAATTACAAAGGAGGACTATTTGTGATAAACGTTATAAAAATAAAAGTTCAAACAAAGTGCTACGTGAATTGGAAAAAGAAGTCGCATCAGGACAAATTGCATTACACTGATTTTTCTAGGACAGTCCAAACTTTTTGGTGTATTAAACACTAAACATTATCTAAAATCTGCGAGTGGCCCACAAAAAGAAATGGAGCTAAATCCAAAAGCAAAATTAGGACTGGAATGTCCACATGCCCTCTTTTATGGGATTATAATGATTTCTAGACCAAAATCCATGCCTCTCAGTAAAAAGGGGCTAGCATTCCTCCCAAGTCCTTAGATTAAAACACACTGGGGCTTCCCTGGTGGCGCAGTAGTTGAGAGTCCGCCTGCCAATGCAGGGGACACGGGTTCGAGCCCTGGTCTGGGAGGATCCCACATGCCGCGGAGCGGCTGGGCCCGTGAGCCACAATTGCTGAGCATGCGCGTCTGGAGCCTGTGCTCCGCAACAAGAGAGGCCGCGATAGCGAGAGGCCCGCGCACCGCGATGAGGAGTGGCCCCCGCTTGCCACAACTGGAGAGAGCCCTCGCACAGAAACGAAGACCCAACACAGCCATAAATAAAATAAATTAAAAAAAAAAAAATTTGCTTAAAAAAAAAAAAAAAACACACTGATTGGAGAAGGTTTTGCTGTAAAGAAGCTCAATGGCGCACCAACTCTAACACAAAAAACTGAGAAATAATATAAATGTCCACCAACAGGGTTTGGCGATATCATTCATTTCAACTGATGCACAGTAATCCCTACGTAACAATTTAAAAAGAAATAAAATAGAAGCTCTCTCCCTGATGGGATCAGGATTAATAATGGTAGAATCCATTAAAAACAAAAACAGCCGAACACAGGAATCACTGAAACTGTATGTTCATTTGCCAAATACTTGATAAGGGACCAAGGCTTTTTCTTTGAGAATAAGTTCTAGCAATTAAAGTTCCTGCATTACCACACCCAGGAAATGATTTCCAGTTTTTACTGGAAAGCCACTTGTGAAGTAGTCCAAAGGCGAAAATCCTATATTTTGATGAATTTTTTTCTCTCAGTCTTTACAGAGGTCTCTTCCACCTCTAAATTGACAAGAACTTTTTTATACTCATTCACTTTTACCAGGTCTTTTGAACATTCAACTTATTTTTCACAAAAGCAATGTCTTTTTTTTCCTTTTTGTCCTCATTTTTTTTCATTAGTTTACCTCACAATTATTTTGTAATTACAATAACAAGTAAAACTGGGATAAACAGGCTTGGGGGCAAAGCCAACTGGCTCTTGTTGATTCTCATCATCATCATCATGGCAAATACTTATAATGTGTTTAGTATGTGCCAGCCACTGTTCTAAGTACTCTACGTACATTAAGTCCTTTACTACGCAGTAACAGTCTAAGTACTACTGTGACCATCATTTTACAAATAAGGAAACTGAGGCACGGGGAAGTTAAGTAACTTGCTCTAGATCATACAACTAGTAAATGGCAGACTGAGAATTCAAACCCAGGCAGCCCAGTTCTAAGTTAGCGACTCGGACCACTAAAACTCCCTAAAACCAAATAGAAGAGAGCTGCAGTGCCCTGGGGCTCTAGAGCAGTGCCATCCAACAGAATTTTCTGCAATGATGGAAATGTTTTATACCTGGGCTGCTGAATTCAGTAATCACCAGTCACATGTGGCTACTGAGATTGAGAAACTGGATTTTTAATTTAACTTTAATTAACTAAAATTTAAACAGTAACATGTGGCTAGTTGCAATTATATTGGCCACATCGTGATATATATATATATATCACGATGTGGTTAAATGGAAAATATGAATTATAAAACACTGTATCAAGTATGTCTCAATATTGGATCAAAAAAACATGAACAGAAAGACAGTAAACACATACAAAACTGTGGTTTCCTCCAAATGGAGGGTATGGAGGACACGGTTGGCCGCGTGGTGGGCACTGCACGTTGCCAGACCGATAGCCATTTTCCCTCTCTTCCATAGCAAGAGAATTCCTCTGCTGCTGGGAACAGCGATGTGTCCAGCTAAGAAACTACATTCACCAGCCTCCTTCACAGATATAAATGGATAATGAGATGTAAACTGTACGTGCTGGCTGGGACTTCTAGTACTTGAAAGGGTGTCCTTTGCCCTCCCTTCTCCTACTTCTTCCTGCTTCAAGGAAGGACTGTTTGGTTGGAGAGCCAGAAGCCCACTTGTGACCACAAGGTGACCATGAGAGTGCCAGCCGTGTGATAAGGATGGTGAAGCAGAAAGAGAGAAAAGGCTAGACTGTGGCACTGTGTCACTGCCATGCCAGCAATAGATTGCCTATTTCGGACTTAATGTTTTTTGAAAGAAAAATAAATAACTCGTTTTATTTAAAGCCTTGTTATCAGCAGCCAACACAAATCCTAGCTGACCAATCTACTCAGTGTCCATTCCTCCTAGTCACAGAAAAACTAACAGACACGCAATTTTGTTGCTGATTGGCCTAAAGATAATTTCATCCCCCTCGTAAATAACTTGTTTAAGAACCAGGCGGAAGCCAATAAGGCATGGCGCTGCCCTGGTGACAGGAAGTGGTTCAGGAATGGGCACATGACCCAATTCAGGCCAATAACATTGTAGGATTAGTATGGGGGGGGGGGGTTCTGAGAAAATTCTCATTCTTAGGAGAACAGAGGAAGTAAGAATCTTTCTACTGCTTTGGCAGGTGCCGTACATGGATCTGGGGCCCAGAACTGCTGCCCATATTTTGCTGCTGGCCTGAGGATGAAGCCAACACCCCAGGGAGGACACAACCAAGAGATTCACAGGGCAAGCAGCCTGAGACAGTGGATTATGTTAATGTTGAATTCTGTCCTACTTCTGGGGCAAGTACAAGTTACATGAGCCAAAAAATATCCACACTATAGAGAGATCATCTTAGAGGCAATGGACTAGGTGCTAAGTGTTATTCAAATATTGTGAGAAAGGCAAATAAATGAGGTCTTCCCAAGGGGCATGCAAAGTTGGGCACTGGGTCTTTAATATTTCTGTGCCTTTTCCATACAGGCCTGATAAAGAAGTTATTATACAGTAAGTTACCAAATACTGAGTTATTTAGGAGAACTTTTTGTTCTTCTACAGGCTTTTCCAAAAAAGGTTACTGAATAAGTGTACATGTTTCAAAGGTCTTATAATAATCCTAACAATTGGCAGATAATGTCAAGTACTTACTACCTGCCAGACCTTGTGCTGAGCCCTTTATCTCATGCAATCCTCACAAGAGACGAGGAACTCTCATTACATCCATTTTACAAGTGAGGAAATGCTGAAGCTTAGAAAGAAAGGTTAAGTAAAAAAAGAAGCAGACTCACAGATACAGAGAACAAACTAGTGGTTACTAGTGGGGAGAGGGAAGGGGGAGAGGCAATACAGGGGTAGGGGGAAAAAGGGTTATTATGAGATTATATTAAATAATGTTTGTGAAACTTTTGAAAATTATAAAGCACTATAGAATTTTTAGAAACTCATTCAATAAAAAAATTAAAAGTTAAAAATTTAAAAAAAGATGATCCTCCTATTCACATGCTAATCACAATAAGGGCTTTTCTACAGTTATCAAGCAAAATAAACATTTTTCAAGCATTAAAAAAAAAAAAAGAAAGAAAGGTTAAGTAACTTGTAGAAGAAAGTAGAAAGGGCCAAGATTTGAACTCATGTCCAAAGGACTCCAATGCCTCCTACCATGCCTTTGTACTGTTTCCTTTGGACACATAAGAACACATCTATGATTTCCATGAGACTGCACTATTTTTAAAATATTCTGTTCTCTTGACCCTCTAAGTATACTATACTCATCAGAACACAAGTCCCAACTTTTTGGCTTGGAAAAGATGGACATACGTACCACATACAACAAGCAGAGATCATCAAGAACCATTGACTGTTAAACCCGAGGCACACAAGAAAGCAATATAATTACATATGTTTAATTTATGTTGCAAATTCAGATTAGATAACCAACTCTTCTTTTTCAAGTTTCCTTTGGGTGGTAAGTAGAAGCACGTAGCAGGTAGGCTTGTGGAATTGGGAATGGAAGAAAAGAAGATAACTCACATTTAATAAGCCCCTTGTAGTGGTCTCATTTTATAATGGTTAACTCTCAAAGGACCTCATGCGATATTTCACAGATAAGGAAACCAAGACTACAAGACCTTGCCCGAGGTCACCCTGATCTGCCTGAAATCCAAGGTCTTGTTCTTCCCGCTATACAACTCTGCATTCCTACAAGTTCTAGCATTTTCGAAATATTGGCTGAAAGAGACCAATGGCTCTGAAGCCATAGGAAAGCTACACCATTTTTAGGAGCCTCTCTGGAAATATCATTTTAATTAAGTTTCAGTTACTTTCAATCATAGTGCCTTCAGCTTGAATAGATTATCCATAAGAAAAGAACCTAAACTGAAAAGATCTAATGCCTCAGATTTTAACTTAAAAACCACAAGGAAACAGGTATTATGTTTCAGATAAACTAACTTATAATATATATAGTATTTATTTTCTTAGGCAGCAAAATACAATCAGTAAGTAGTAGAATGCTAGGCTTTGGTACAAGTGTTCAAACAGAAACACAGTCTAGTCCTAGAAGTACACTGGCTACAGAGAATCACTTTTTAAAAAAATCACCCCAATCTGCCTCATATACGACTAAACATTCTCATAATAAATTGTTTATGAAAACTTAGAAGTTATATTTTTAAATGACATTTGTATATGAAACCGTCATTCTCCAGGCAGTTGAGATGCCCAAACAGAGAATGTTACAGCATAGAATTACTCTGATACAAGTAAAAATTAAATTAAAAACAAAAAAGAAACATTTTGCTCTGTTTCTTTGTTTACGAGGTATCATCTGCCTATATATCTCCCCCAAATCCTACCATTTTCAGAGCCACTCAACTAGGTGCTAATCTCTCTAATACTGGCAGCTATTAGCTGTCTCAAACCAAAGGAATCATTTTTTCAGTGAGAGGCGTGTGCCACCAGTCCATATGGAAGCAAAGGCAGCAGCTGAAAAATGAAACTGAGCAGGGGGTAGCAGGAAGCTTAACCAATCAACACTGTGAAACATATTTCAGAAATAATAGACACATAGATCAATGGAAGAGAATTGAGTTGAACTGCCCAGAAATAAACCCACACATATATGGTTAATTAATTTTATTCAAAGGAGTCAAGAATATACAACAGAAAAAAGATCGTGACTTCAATAGTGTTGGGAAAACTGGGCAGCCACATGCAGAAGAATAAACCTTGACCACTTCTTACACCATATACAAAAATCAACTCAAAATGGATTAAAGACTTGAACATAAGACCTGAAAGCATAAAACTCCTAGAAGAAAACAAGGCGGGGTAAACTCCTTGACATCAGTCTTGGCAAAGACTGGATCTGACACCAAATGCAAAGGCAACAAAAGCAAAAATAAACATGTGGGACTACATCAAACTGAAAAGCTTCTGTACAGCAACAGAAACCATCAAAAAAATGAAAAGGCAACCTACAGAATGGGAGAAAATATTTGCAAATCAATACCTGATAAGGGGTTAATTTCCAAGATATATAAAGAACTCATGCAATGCAAAGAAAAACAAACAATCTGACTAAAAAACAGTCAGAGGACTTGAATAGACATTTTTCCAAAGAAGGCATACAAATGGCCAATAGGTACCTGAAAAGGTGCTCAACATCACTAATCATCAGGGAAATGCAAATCAAAACCACAATGATATCACCTCACACTTGTTAAGAGGCTTTTCTCAAAAAGACAACAGAATACAAGTGCTGACAAGGACGTGGAAAAATGGGAACGCTTGGGCATTGTTGGTGGGAAGGTAAATTAGTGCAGCCACTATGGAAAGCAGCGTGGAAGTTTCTCAAAAAATTAAAAACAGAACTACCATATGACCCAGCAATTCCACTTCTGGGTATTTGCCCAAAGGAAATGAAATCTCTATTTTGGAAAATGATCTGCATCCCCATGTTCATGGCAGCATTATTTACAATAGCCAAGACATGGAAACAACCTAAGTGTCCATCGACAGATGAACGGATAAAGAAAATATGGTGTGTATATATATATACACACACACAATGAAATACTAGCAAGCCATAAAAAGGCAATACTGTCATTTAAAACAACATGGATTACAGTGTGAAGTAAGAAAGAGAAAAACAAATACCGTATGCTAACACATATATATGGACTCTAAAAAAAAAAGGTTCTGAAAAACCTAGGGGCAGGACAGGAATAAAGATGCAGACGTAGAGAATGGACTTGAGGATATGGGGAGGGGGAAGGGTAAGCTGGGACGAAGTGAGAGAGTGGCATGGACATATATACACTACCAAATGTAAAATAGATAGCTAGTGGGAAGCAGCCGCATAGCACAGGGAGATCAGCTCGGTGCTTTGTGACCACCTAGAGGGGTGGGATAGGGAGGGTGGGAGGGAGATGCAAGAGGAAGGAGATATGGGGATATATGTATATGTATAGCCGATTCACTTTGTTATAAAGCAAAAACTGAAAACAAAAACAAAACAAGGGCTTCCCTGGTGGCGCAGTGGTTAAGAATCTGCCTGCCAATGCAAGGGACACAGGTTCAAGCCCTGGCCCAGGAAGATCCCACATGCCGCAGAGCAACTAAGCCTGTGTGCCACAACTACTGAGCCTGTGCTCTAGAGCCCGCAAGCCACAACTACTGAGCCCACGTGCCACAACTACTGAAGCCTGCGCACCTAGAGTCCGTGCTCCACAACAAGAGAAGCCACCGCAATGAGAAGCCTGCGCACCACAACAAAGAGTAGCCCCCGCTCGCCACAACTAGAGAAAGCCTGCGCACAGCATGAAAGACCCAACACAGCCAAAGATAAATAAATAAATAAATTTTAGAAAAACAAAAAAAACAAAACAAAACAAAAAACATGGATGAATCTTGAGGGCATTATGCTAAGTGAAATAAGTCAGACAGAAGACAAATACTGTATGATCTCACTTATATGTGGAATCCAAAAAGAAAACCAAACTCATAGATACAGAGAACAGACTGGTGGTTGCCAGTTGCCAGAGACAGGTGACAGGGGTCGGGGCAGGGGTAGATAGGTGAAATGGGTGAAGGTAATCAAAAGGTACAAACTTCCAGTTATAAGATTATTAAGTCCTGGGGATATAACGTATAGCATGGTGACTAGTAAAAATAACGTATTTGTATATTTGAAATTTGCTGAGAGTAAATCTTAAAAGTTTTCATTACAAGAAAAACAAAAAAAAATTGTAACTATGTGCGGTGATGTTTGTTAACTAAACTTGTGGTAATCGTTTCATAATATATACATATATCAAATCGTTATGTTGCACACCTAAAACTGATACAATGTTATATGTCAATTATATCTCATATTTAAAAAATCCTTCTAATACTGTTTTAATCATTTGATCAATAAGGAGAGGTTAAAAATATACATAATTAAGTTCATTATCAAAAAAGAAAGAAGAAAAATAATAATAGCAGCTAATATTTACTGAAGGGTTCCCACGAACAGGCACTATGTTAAGTGCTTTAACTACATAGTCAATCCTTAGAACAACTGTACGCAGTAGGTACTATTATTAAAGAACTTACTCAACGCCATACACTTATTCAGAATATTACAATATTCAGAATATGGTAAAGCCTTGAAACTTTGCTCCCGCATTTACTGGTTGATTCTGAGCAACAGACACTCTCGGATTCCAGTCTCCATAGCTTTAAAATGTTAACTGCACGCTGTAGTGCAACATCTGCATCTCCTAGGCCTCCCTGGCTGGTGTCACTAAATACCCCACCCACTCATGTCCTAGCCAATCCTAATCAGGGCAGGAACAATATTAGGACTACTTTTGTTACCACTGTGAGCCTGGGAGGAATGGCTGCCCTCACCCCAGAAGCCAGCCAAGAGGCTGAGTCAGTTTCTCCACCGGCCCAGTCCTGACTTCTCTCCTCTTCCCAACCAACTCATACTGATGAGACTCCAGCGTGCTTTCAATGATGTCAGTGCTGGATGAAATCATCTACCCCACCTCAAGAGTAACAGAGAATCGAAAATATCTACATATGAAAATCCCTGGAGAGTTCACATTTCTCCACGTATTCAATCCAACTGGAATAGTAGAGGATTAGGCTATTGGGGGTAATGTAATTTTGGTTAACTGGAGGTCACCCAAAAAATCTTTTAAATGACATTCTAAAATGGATCAATGTACTGCACTATTTTGTAAGTAGTAGATTTGAACATAATTGAATCCTTGGCTGAGAAATTTGCTACATCTCAGGGTGGTCATCTGAACACTGGAACAATATGGTTTTGAACATGACCTCAATATGGAATGCATTTTATACCACTGGCTTACACATACATAAAAAGGGCTGAAAAAAAGTTTTACAAAAGAAAGCTTATTCTTAATATATGAGATATAATCTTTTTTCTGTTCTTTCTATTGGTTTTTTTTTTCCACTAAAAAAAAAATATGCTGGAACTCCTCTCCCAAATAACTCCTCTACCTACTAATTCCCAACCTACTGTAGGTAACAACCTACGGTTTGAAAAGCACTGGTACAAGCAGCCCTTCACAGTGTGGTTTTGCCAGCACATAAGACCAACCCAGGAAAGCAATGTTGTAAGTAAACAGTATTGAACAGAACACACAGGCTCTGTTTTCTTAAAAAATACATATTAAGCTGAATTATTAACTGAGGGAATTTTCTCCACCTACCAGAAGGGAAAATACATGACAGTTGTGCAAAGGCTTCCTTTAATCAGGAGACAGTGGGATTTAACAGAGCACATGACTTGGCATCAGAAAACCTGGATTCATTTTGCAACCCCTAATGAAATAGTAGATCTTGGCAATGATAATTAACAGCTGCTAAAACCATTCTGTGAAAGGCTAACGAGAAACTTACAATGAAGGGATCCTGCCAACAAACACCTGAACCCAATGATCAATCTTAATATCACACAAGGTGAGAGCCAGACTTTACTGCCTGCTGGTATGATACACAGCACCACCCATAAAGTGCAATGGACAAAAAAATAAAGGGAATAGAGGAACACATTAAAGGGATAAAACCAGCCAAATCCAGAGTAGTTGTACAGGACAAATGACCTGATTTTTCAACAAATAAAAGGCAAGGGCGGCGGGGAAGAAGAGACGAAACTGCTATAGATTCAAAGACTTAAGAGACTATCACCCAGATGTAATAGGTGGTCCTTGTTTGGATCCCAATTCAAACAAACCAACTGTAAATAGACATTTATGAGATAACTGAGGAAACTGAATACCAAACGGATACTAGGTAATATTTAGGAATTATTATGTTCATTTTCTTAGGTGTGATTATAGGGGGAAAAAGGGGGTGAAAAAATCCTTACCTCTTAGATGTGTATTAAAGTATTTATAGATGAAATGATATGATGTCTAGGATTTGCTTTAATATAATCTAAGGTGGGGAGGGAGTCGGGGGTACAGATCAAATAAAACTGACCATATGTTGGTATCTGTTGAAGCTGGGGTATGAGTATAAGGTATTATACCATCTTTTGTACTTTTGTATATGTTTAAAACTTTCCATAATAAGAAGCTATAATATAAAAACAAAATAAGAAAACCTGGATTCAAACTCCAGAATTCATTAAATATAGGAGCTGGAAGGTTTCTTAAATCCTTTGATCTTCAATTTCCTCATCTGAAAACAGAAATGGTAATCCGTATTTAAGAGTTACTGGGAGGAATGAAATGAGATCATGGGTTTACATCTTTTGGACATGCACCTCTCATAAACTGCAAAATGCTTAAAAACATCAGCACGATAGTTAATTCCCTCTCTGCGATGCTCTGGAAGCAGAGACACATTATAGGTTTGTGGGAATAGAGATAGGTAATAAGCTGAATCCATTTGAACTCTCAACAATTTTTGTTTTGTAGTGACCCTTTAATAAGACACTGTTTACTTCACTGGCCCCTTTCTCCCCAAAGGAGAGTGTCAAAGATATTTCAATCAATTGCAGGTCTTGCGGCTTCCCTGGTGGCACAGTGGTTAAGAATCCACCTGCCAATGCAGGAGACACGGGTTTGAGCCCTGGTCCGGGAAGATCCCACATGCCGTGGAGCAACTAAGCCCGGGCGCCACAACTACTGAGCCTGCGCTCTAGAGCCCGCGAGCCACAATTACTGAAGCCCGCGTGCCACAACTACTGAAGCCTGTGCGCCTAGAGCCTGTGCTCCGCAACAAGAGAAGCCATTGCAATGAGAAGCGCTTGCACTGCAATGAAGACTAGCCCCCGCTCGCCGCAACTAGAGAAAGGCTGCGCACAGCACCGAAGACCCAATGCAGCCAAAAATAAATAAATAAATAAAATCTATTTTTAAAAAAATTGAAAGTCTCTAACTTGAGTTGTTTATATTTCTTTTTTACTTTCCCAATTATATTTCCCCTGCTAAAGGTAGAAAGTAATTTTCAGGAGACTGTGTTAAGATAAAACAGAATGCAATTAGGAATCAAGGTAATCTAAACAGGACTTTGTTTAAAATATTCCAGGTGCTTTGAGAAGAATAGATTTGCATCTTCCAGCATTAATGCTTCATCTCAAATAAAAGGAAATTAACAAAGGTTCAAGTCTAAGTAACACAAAGGGAAATCTGTCACTATCTGGCTTCAGCTTGCAGAACGGGTTGGCGGGAGCCAGGGTGATCTTTCTATAATGCGGATCTGATTAAGTCATTTCCCTTCCTTTCAATGGTTTCCCTCTGCTTTCAGGAAAGAGTCCAAACTCCTGAACAAAAAGGCTCAGGTGGCTCTCCAGCCTTATTTCCTCCCTCCTCCCCTAGTCTAAGCCCCTTCTCCCCACAGGCCCCCAAGTCTTCATCCTCCACTCCTTTCTGCCTTACCTCTTAGTTCTCAAGTCCTGTTGATTCTCCTGAAACATCTCTCAAATCTGCCCACTCCATTCCATTCCTGCTGCCACTGCCCTAGACCAGGCCCCCTTTTTTTTTTTTAACCTTTACTCTCCCATCTCCCCAAATAGGATATATCCTTATTGCTTTTTCCAATTATGAAAGCCATTCATGCTCATAAAAAAGAAAAATAAGGCAATAAGGAAAGGAATAAAAGTCTCCCCATGATCTCACGACACAGACATAAAGAACTTATCTTTCTGGCACATTCATGTTTGTAGCAGCATTATTCAAAATAGCCAAAAGGGGGAAGCAACCCAAATGTCCATCTATGGAATGGATAAACAAAATGTGTTCATAAATACAATGTATGTACAAAATGTGTATATCCACACAATGGAATATTATTTAGCCTTAAAAAGGAAGGAAATTCTGACACATGCTACAACATACACAAACCTTGAGGACATGATGTTAAGTGAAAAAAGCCAATCGCAAAGAGACAAATATTGTATGATTCCACTTATATGAAGTATCCAGAGTAGACATATCCATAGAAACAGAAAGTAGAATGGTGGTTGCCAGGAGCCAGGGAGAGGGGAAAACGTGGAGTTGTTTTAATGGGTATAAAGTTTCAGTTCTGCAAGATGAAAAAGTTCTGGAGGTTGACTGCACAACACTGTGAATATCCTTAACACTACTAAACTGTACACTTAAAAACGGTTATGATAAATTTATGGGTATTTTACCACAATTAAAAATAAAAAATTGTTTTAAACAACTCATCTTTCTAGACATTTTTCCTATAAATATGTATGTGTACACTTACGAAAACAAAAATAGAAACATACTGTAATCTGTTTTTCACACCTAACCATATGATGTAAACATCTTTCTCATATATATGGCTCCCACCTCCTTTTTTAACAGCTGATAGTACCCATCATATAACTGCATCATGATTTAACCAGTCGGTTGTCAGTTTTTCAATATTATAAAAACATCGCAGTCAGCATCTTTGCATATTTTCTCATCATGTCCATAACAGACACCTGGTTTTTTTACAGGCCTTTTTTTCTGGTATCCATACCCTGATTTTCCCAAGGCAAAAATACCGCCTCTTCACACAAGCACCCATCCTGACCCCTACCTCCAAACCTCCAGCCAACTCTTATTCTATCTGACTAGCTAGGCACATTTATTTTAAAGTTTATTCCTAGGTATTTATTTTTCATGTTGCTATTGTCATTTCACCTACAATTCCATTTTCTTACTATTGCTTTTTGTCTATCTTGTAGCTTGCTTAGTTTTAACTCAATTCTCTTGAATTTTCTCAGCAGATAATCATATCATAGGCAGACAATTGTATCATTTAGATGGCGATTAAGAGCAAAAGCTCTGGCTCAGGCAGGCCTGGATTCAAATCCTGTGTGACCTTGGCTAAGCATTTTTTACCTCCATTTCCTCATCCATCAGCTGGGAATTACACTAGAGGCTATCTCCCAGGGTTGATGTAAAGATCACGTTTTCAACTGAGACTAGTGCATCGAGAGTCCTTAACACAATGTTAGTTCAATAAATGTCTCCTGTCTGTTGAGAAAGAAAATAGAACTTTCTCTCCATGCTTTCATTTTTTATTTATTTCTTCTGGTTGCATTACACAGGTGTGCTCCTTTTCAGCAATTACCTTGCTTCCCATGTCTCCAAAACTAAACTAAACAAAACAAAAAAGCCGTCATCAGACTCTTTGTAAAGGATCTGTGCTGTGGATCGCATCCACTCTCACATTAGCTGGAAAGTTGTGCCACTGATTTTTCCCTTCATCTCCTGTATTTTGTCTCTCCCTCACCACTGGCTGTTTGCCATCAGCATTTAAATCTGCTTGTGTCTCTCTCCTGCTTAAAAAGACTTCACCTGATTCCCCAATTGCTCTCCAGCTTTCTCGCTTCTCTTCACAGCCAAACTTCTTGGAGCTGCCTACACTTTGCCTTTACTTTCTCACATCCCACTCTCTCCTCATCCCACTGACATATTACATTGAACCTTTGGAAGCTGCCGATATTATAGATTCCACCCCCAACATTTCACCAAATCTGCTCAACTGGGTCTTCAGTGACCTCTATATTTACTTATGCAAAAGGCACATTTTTAACGTTTAACTTCTTTTACTTGAAATCTCAGCAGCATCCAGCAAAGTGGACCTCTTCCTTGGGCTTTCGTTACTACACTCTCCTAGTTTTCCTCCCACTTCTCTGGCCATTTCTTCTTGGTGTAGTTCTAAGTGAATGGTTCTGCCTAGAGTGTACAAGATAGTGGCCCTGAATGACCTGGGCCTTTAAAAGAAAAAAGAAAAAACTCTCTGAATGGGTCTCTTCCAATACTGATTCAGTTCCAGTTGTACTAGACTGTTTTTATCTCCATGAATGTACCTTTAATGTCTGGAATACATGCCATGAGGGCAGGAACCTGATTCCTTACTACTTACACAGTGCCTGGCACATAACAGGTGCTCAGTTAATATTTTTTTTGAATCCCCATAAATGAATAGCTGCAATGTGAAAAACTGACTGGAGAAGTGATGAGACCAAGAGAGAACAAAAAAATCCCTGATCTTTTGAAAACCATACCTCTGATCACGCAACACACACTCACTGCCTGATTTAAATCCTTTGGTGCTCCCCACTAACCGCCATGACAAAGTCCAAACTTAGGAGGAGATACAAGTAAAGTCTTTCTTCTATAAGAAGAGCACCTGCTTATCTCTCAAACACACCGAGCCAGATCACTTCCACTTCCCGGAATCTGTCTCTTAACAGGCTATGAAATCCCTGCAGATGCCCAAGAAGCCTGCACTCTCTCCCCAGGACCTTGCACTGGCCATTCTCTCTGCCTAGAACACTATGCACTCCACCAGCTTCATCTTCCGGCCAATACAGAGGCAGCCTTCATGTCTCATTTTGGAAGTCATCTTCTTTTGGAAACTCTCTTTGACCACCCTCCCCAACCTCATCTCCGGAAATCTGGGTTAACTGCCTTCTCTGTGCAGTCACAGTCCCCTGTATGTCCAAAATCATAGCTGGAACCACAATGAGTTCCTATTTATACCTTAAATCTGTGGAGTTCCCTGAGGACAAGATGTCTCATTCACTTTTTTACCCCTGGCAATTAGCCCAGGCCCTGATACACAACACATGCTCAATGATGGACCTCCTTGGAGTAGTAGTAGTAACAACAACGAAAGCTCCCAAGGTTTACCTGCAAGGATTTGAAATATATTATTTGCTTTGTAATAAGCTTCTAAGATAGGTGCTATCATTATCCCCACTCTGCAGATGGGAAAACTGATGGACAAAGAAGTTAATCCTCTCTGGCCCCAGAAGGGTCGCACAGACGCACATTTTCTGCAATTTTGAGTTATTCCTCGACCCCAAATAAGAAGAGCTTTAAAAAAAAACAAAACTTTCGAATCAGGCCAATGGCCCCCAAATATAATAAACAGACCAAAGCGCAAGACGGGATTAAAGGGCAAGAGGGGGCGCAGCCCCGGCGCCAAGGGTGGGGGGAGCGGATAAAGGTCAGGCCCCGTCTCCTTCCCGGGAGTCCCCAGCGGCCCAGCCCCTCGCCCGCTGACACGAGTCGACGCCGGGAACCGCGCGTTAGGACCGCGACTGCCCGCCCGGCCCCTGCTCACCTGCCGTCCCGCCGCCAGCCGAGCCCGGGCCGCTGGCCCGCAGCGCCTCCCCCGGGCTGCCTGGCGCCCGCCGAGCGCAGCGGAGCCCGTTGCCTTGGCGACCGGAGCTGCCGAACTCCCGCGGCTCGCGCTACGGCGGCTCGGAGGGGACCAGGAGGCCTCGCGGCCCCTTCCGCAGCCCCCTAGCGGGCGGAGGAGGGGAAAGCGGGCGGAAGTCCGGGTCCGGAGCGGAGGGGGACCCGGGTAGGGGTTGGCAGCCTCAAACTTGGCCCGGAGGGACGGGAGAAGGAAGGAAACTTTGGGGGAAAGGGGGACAGCCAGGCCGGGGGAGGACTTGGGCTTCATATCCTGCCTGTGCCTCAGTTTCTCTCTCTGTCACCTGAGATGGAGACTATTCCGGGAGATGACGGAGCCGCAGGCGGAAGCTTGCTAGACTGGGAATATTTAAAGATGTGAAAATTGATGTGGGAAGGGTGGCACATGCCTCTCTCTCTTTAATTTCCAAAACGGTGGTGGGACAAAGAATTTTTTAAAAAAAAACAGAACAAGAAACAAAAAAACTTGTTTCTTTGGGCTCGTGGTGAGAATGCGATCACCAGATTTAATTTCAATATGAGAAATAATGTACTTTAACTTGTGAGCAGCAGTTATACTTCCTGGAATAATCCTGCAGATAATCTTGGAACATGAGCATAAAGAATGTTCATTGCTCCATTGTTTGTAACAGCAAAAGGTCTGAGACCAGTCTAAACGTCCATCAGTAACAGATTAATTATGGTACATCCGTAAAATGGATTACCAGAGAAAGAATTAAGAGGGACTGAGGTAGATACAGATACAGTTTCCATATAGACCTAGCTTCAAGCTATGCGTATAGCTGTTGACTGAAAAAAAAAAAAGCACAACCTAAAAGTTGAGAATTATGTTTTATTTGGCTGGACACAGCCTCTCAGACAGCTCTGAGAGACTGCTCCAAAGAAACGAGGGAGGAGTCAGAATATATTTGAGTTTTTGCAACAAAGATTACTGTTAATTAAAGAAAAACATATCTCAAGTTGAGGAATTTAGCACTTTTCTGTGTACAGGAAGATGCAAGAGTCTGGGCTCACTGAAATCATTCCTTTGATAGGCACCTTAACTATCTAGGGCCAGTATCCTGCTTTTCTCCATCCTGAATCCCCTCAAGGTGCACAGCTGGGGGTGACTGCAGTGGCTGAGGGTTTGGCAGCCCGTTGGTCTCCATCCTGAGTTCCTTCAGGCCTCGCTATCTGGGGTGGGTGTAGTGGTTTGATGGCTGCAACATCCTTTGTTTACTGTTTTGTGTCACCTACAAATTGGCACTTGCCATCTACCTCTACAAGGATTAAATTATGAGTTGCTGCAGCTGCTGACCTTCAACACCCAGTGAAAGTTCAGGGTGGAGATCAGGAAGGAGGCACTCTGTGCTCTAGGAAAAACTGGCAGAACAGGTCTTTAGATGGTTAGATATTTTTAAGAGAAGATTTTATGAGCCCAGTTCTTACATTTCCTCTTATTTAGAAAAGCACTAAAATCTTTCATGGTGATGTCTGCTTCTCGTGACTAGCAGCAACCTTCTGCAAAAATGTGTGCTTGATTGCACGTACTCCCCCTTCACCAAAATCACATATATAGTGACCTTAACCCCTACCTCTTTGGAGCCGTTTCTCAGAGCTATCTGAAATGCTGTCTCCCAGGCTATAGTCCTCATTTTGCCCCAAATAAAACTTAACTCACAACTCTCACGTTGTGCATTTTTTTTTCAGTCGACATATGGCAGGCAACATTTTTCACTTCACACAGCGGTAGTCTCCTAACTAGCCCTGTCTTTGCTTCTATTCTAACTTCCAACCCTGCCCCAGTCTCTTCTCCACCCAGCAACCAAAACGATCCTTTTAAAATGTGAACATGATCACATCCTTCCCCTGCTCAAAACCTTTAAGTGTGCTGAACAAAATCTAGAGTTACCATGATCAACAGACCCCGCCCCCCCCCCAAGTGAACTACCTCCCTGGATAGCTGTCCAATCCCATCTCTCACCATTTTCCCTCTTGTCCATGCTCCAGCCACCCTGGCTTTGCGGTTTTTAAGTTAGGCATACTTCTATCTCAGGGCCTTTCCTCTTGCTGTTCCACATTGGGACCACTCTTCCTCCAGATATCCCCATGACTTCCTCACTTCCTTCAAATCTCTGCTCAAATGTCAAGTCTTCAAAAAGACCTGCCCTGACTATTTAAAATAGCAGACCCCACCAACTCTCTTCTCTTCTGTTTTATTTTTCTTCGCAGTTCTTGTCAGTATCTGATGTAATTTTATACATTTATTTGTTGCCTGTCTCTTTTTGTTCCCAGTGAGTTTAAGGTTCTTGCCTCGTCGTGAAAGAATTTGGAGACAAAGCAGGGAGGTTAAGAAAGTAAAGTGAGAATTTATTTAAGCAAGAATCCACTCTCAGGGCTTCCCTGGTGGCGCAGTGGTTGAGAATCTGCCTGCTAATGCAGGGGACACGGGTTCGAGCCCTGGCCTGGGAAGATCCCACATGCCGCAGAGCGGCTGGGCCCGTGAGCCACAACTGCTGAGCCTGCGCGTCTGGAGCCTGTGCTCCGCAACGAGAGAGGCCGCGACGGTGAGAGGCCCGCGCATCGCGATGAAGAGTGGCCCCCGCTTGCCACAACTGGAGAAAGCCCTCGCACAGAAACGAAGACCCAACACAGCCAAAATCAATCAATCAATCAATCAATCAATCAAACATACGCATCTGATTCAAGATCCTCATTAAAAAAAAAAAAAAAAGAATCCACTCTCAGAGGGGAAATAGTCACTGGGGAAGGAGGAGTTTGGGGGTCGTATTCCCTGATTTTCATCCCAACTCCATCGTCCCGAGGGGAGGAGGGATTTTTGTCCTTATTTAGTTTAGATCAGAAGTGTCATGGCGTTGGTGCATGATGGGTACTTCTAATCTGCTAACTTAATAACACTAATTTTATTGTAATGAGAGCATAATGAACAACAGGTTACATTCGGACGCAGGAGATTCCTGCCTTTCCTCACCTTTCTTTGTCTTCTTCCAGGACATTTATCACCCAAAATGTGTGGTTTCCTGTTAGTCTGGAGGTTCCTGCTTTTCTCTGTCTGACCATGGACTCCTGCTGTTTACAAGATGCGTGACTTCCTCCCACCTGGCCCCTGCCCCTATTTCTCTGCTCATACCTAGCTACCTGCCTGCTCTAACATTTTCACTACAGCATAAACTCTTTTAAGGGCAAGCATTTCGCTGTTCCCTGCTGTTCTCTCATCACTGGGAACAGTGCCTGGCACATAGTAAGAGCTTGGTAAATATTTCTTGAATGAATGAATAAGTTTTGTGATATAAGCAATGTACAACACCACGTGGTTGGAACACTACAACAGGTAAAAGGGGAGTGGTAGGTAATACATACACAGCTGGCATATGCATACAAGAACTCTGGAAAGAGATTTGGGAGACGGCAGGGGGCAGGGGGAGTAAGCTAATACATTTTCACTGTATGTTCTTGAGAAATAAAATACTGCCTGCCATATCAGTAAACAAAGGATCTAGCTACTACATTACAGCCTCCTGTAGGACAGTGAGCCCTGAGGGAACTCAGGAAGGAAACAAAGAATACCTGCCATCTAGCAGTCATCAGACTGCAGCCACTCCCAGCGGTGCAGCTTGAGAAATCTCAGGATGAGAAGACACAGGATATGCACCCAGATAGCTGAGGTGCATATCAAAGGAATGATTTCAGTGAGCCCAGACTCTTGCATCTTCCCATACATAGAAAGTGCTAAATTCCTTAACTTGAGATATCTAGTTTTCTTTTACTAAGAGTAGCCTTTTGTTCCGACTACCTTGGTGGTGTTGCAAAAACTCCTATCTGTCCTGGCTTCCCCCTTTCCTCTTTGGAACAGTTTTCTCAGCCTTTATCTGAGATGCTGTCTCCTGGTCTTGAAGTCCTAAGAATGTCTGCCGAATAAAACATAACTCTCAACTTTTAGGTTGTGTATTTTTTTTTCAGTCGACATTCTTTTATGCAGTATTAAAAAAAAATCAAGTTCTAGTAATTGCAATGAGACAAGGAAAATGAAATGTTTAAGTATTAGAAAAAACGAATTAATGACATTGTTTATAGATGACATGATTGTTTATATAGAAATTACAAAAAATTCTATATACACATTATTAAAGTTAATAAAAGTTTTGCAAGTTTGCTGAATACTAAGTCAATATACAAAATCAATTATATTTCTATATACCAACTACAAACAGAAAATTAAATTTTAAAAGATAACCTCTAAATGGACTTGAGGATACAGGGAGGGGGAAGGGTAAGCTGGGAGGAAGTGAGAGAGTGGCACTGACATATATACACTACCAAATGTAAAATAGATAGCTAGTGGGAAGCAGCTGCATAGCACAGGGAGATCAGCTCAGTGCTTTGCGACCACCTAGAGGGGTGGGATAGGGAGGGTGGGAGGGAGACGCAAGAGGGAGGGGATGTGGGGATATACGTATGCATACAGCTGATTCACTTTGTTATACAGCAGAAACTAACACAACATTATAAAGCAATTATACTCC